>NC_092226.1:18422001-18707001 GCF_036320965.1 Panulirus ornatus
ACCTCACCATGAGTCATACATACATTAAATAACCTTACCAACTAGTCAACAATTATTATTATTATTATCATTATTATTTATTTGTGCCAACTTGCTAACGCGGGAGACAGTGACAAAGCAAAATGAATAAATAAAATAATCTATTTATTTATTTATTATACTTTGTCACTGTCTCCCGTGTTAGCGAGGTAACGCAAGGAAACAGACGAAAGAATGGCCCAACCCACCCACATACACATGTATAAACATACACGTCCACACACGCACATATACATACCTATATATCTCAACGTATACATATATATACACACACAGACATATACATATATGCATATGTACATAATTCATACTGTCTGCCCTTATTCATTCCTGTCACCACCCCGCCACACATGAAATAACAACCCCCTCCCCCTGCATATGTGTGAGGTAGCGCAAGGAAAAGACAACAAAAGCCACATTTGTTCACACTCAGTCTCTAGCTGTCATGTATAATGCACCGAAACCACAGCTCCCTTTCCACATCCAGGCCCCTCAAAACTTTCCATGGTTTACCCCAGATGCTTCACACACCAAGGTTCAATCCATTGACAGCAAGGCGACCCCAGTATACCAATCGTTCCAGTTCACTCTATTCCTTGCATGCCTCTCACCCTCCTGCATATTCAGGCCCCGGTCACTCAAAATCTCCTTCACTCCATCCTTCCACCTCCAGTTTGGTCTCCCACTTTTCGTTCCCTCCACCTCTGACACATACGTCCTCTTGGTCAATCTTTCCTCACTCATTCTATCCATTTGACCAAACCATTTCAAAACACCCTCTTCTGCTTTCTCAACCACACTCTTTTTATTACCACACATCTCTTTTATCGTATTGTTACTTACTCGATCAAACCACCTCACACCACATATAGTCCTCAAACATCTCATTTCCAGCACATCCACCCTCCTCTGCACAACTCTATCTATAGCCCATGCCTCGCAACCATATAACATTATTGGAACCACTATTTCTTCAAACATACCCATTTTTGCTTTCTGAAATAATGTTCTCGACTTCCACACATTCTTCAATGCTCCCAGAACTTTCGCCCCCTCCCCCACCCTATGATTCACTTCCGCTTCCATGGTTCCATTCGCTGCCAAATCGACTCCCAAATATCTAAAACACTTCACTTCCTCCAATTTTTCTCCATTCAAACTTACCTCCGAATTGACTTGTCTCTCAGCCCTACTCTACCTAATAACCTTGCGCTTATTCACATTTACTCTCAGCCTTCTTCTTTCACACACTTTACCAAACTCAGTCACCAGCTTCTGCAGTTTCTCACATGAATTTTTATATTTATTTATTTATTTTGCTTTGTTGCTGTCTCCTGCTTTAGTGAGGTAGCGCAAGGAAACAGATGAAAGAATGGCCCAACCCACCCACATACTCGTGTATATACATACACATCCACACACGCAAATATACATATGTATACATCTTAACATATACATATATATACACACACAGACATATACATATATACACATGTACATGATTTATCCTGTCTGCCTTAATTCCCATTGCCACCCCGCCACACATGAAATAACAACCCCCTCCCCCTGCATGTGTGTGAGGTAGCGCTAGGAAAAGACAACAAAGGCCACATTCTTTCACACTCAGTCTCTAGCTGTCATGTATAATGCACTGAAACCACAGCTCCATTTCTACATCCAGTCCCCACATAACTTTCCATGGTTTACCCCAGACGCTTCACACACCCTGGTTCAATCCATTTACAATATGTCGACCCCAGTATACTACATTGTTCCAATTCACTCTATTCCATGCACGTCTCTCACCCTCCTGCATGTTCAGGCCCCGATCACTCAAAATCTCCTTCACTCCATCCTTCCACCTCCAATTTGGTCTCCCACTTCTCGTTCCCTCCACCTCTGACACATATATCCTCTTGGTCAATCTTTCCTCACTCATTCTCTCCATGTGACCAAACCATTTCAAAACACCCTCTTTTGCTTTCTCAACCACACTCTTTTTATTACCACACATCTCTCTTATCCTATTGTTACTTGATCAAACCACCTCACACCACATATTGTCCTTAAACATCGCATTTCCAGCACATCCACCCTCCTACGCACAACTATATCTATAGCCCATGCCTCGTAACCATATAGCATTGTTGGAACCACTATTCCTTCAAACATACCCATTTTTGCTTTCTGAGATGATGTTCTCGACTTCCACACATTCTTCAACGCTCCCAGAGCTTTCACCCCCTCCTCCACCCTATGATTCACTTCTGATTCCATGGTTCCATCCGCTGCCAAATCCACTCCCAGATATGTAAAACACTTCACTTCCTCCAGTTTTTCTCCATTCAAACTTACTAGTTTCTTTCTCTTTCTTTTAAACTATTTGCCATTTCCCGCGTCAGCAAGGTAGCGTTAAGAACAGAGGACTGGGCCTTTTTTGGAATATCCTCACCTGGCCCCCTCTGTTCCTTCTTTTGGAAAAAAAATGTGAATAAGAGCAAGGTTATTCGGTACAGTAGGGTTGAGGGTCATGTCAATTGGGAGGTAAGTTTGAATGGAGAAAAACTGGAGGAAGTGAAGTGTTTTAGATATCTGGGAGTGGATTTGGCAGCGGATGGAACCATAGAAGCGGAAGTGAATCATAGGGTGGGGGAGGGGCCGAAAGTTCTGGGAGCCTTGAAGAATGTGTTGAAGTTGAGAACATTATCTCAGAAAGCAAGAATGGGTATGTTTGAAGGAATAGTGGTTCCAACAATGTTGTATGGGAATGGGTGGTATTTAGCGATGGCATGTGTGAGATATGCATTTAGCATGCGAAAGGTGGAAGATAGGCTGATTAAAAAGGGTAGTGAGTAGTGGAATGAAGAAGAAAAGTTGCTAGTGCAAGAGGAAAGAGGGGCATTTGGGCAGTACTTACAGGAAAAGAGTGCATATGATTGGGAGATATATAAGAGAAAGTGGCAGTAGGTCAAGAAGAAGGTGCAGGGGTTGAAAAAGAGGGCAAATGAAAGTTGGCGGTGATCGAGTATCAGGAAACTTTAGGGAGAAAAAGATATGGTTTGGAAGGAGATAAATAATGGGCAAAAAATAAGAGAACAAATGGGAACATTGATGGAGGAGGTAAAGGGGGAAGTGATAACAAGTGAAAATGAATTGAGGAGTAGATGGAGTGAGTATTTTGAAGGATTGTTAAATGTGTTTGATGTTACAGTGCCAGATGTAGATTGTTTTTGTAGGGGTGGTATGCAAAGTGAGACTTTTTTGTAGGGGCTGTATGCAAAGTGAGAGTCATGGAGAGTATTTTGGTGATGAGGGTAGAGAAGGTGAATGCCTTAAGTAAGATGTAATGCAGTAAGGTGGTTGGAGTGGATGGTAATGCTGTTGAATTTATTAAGAAAGGGGGTGACTGTGTTGTTGATTGGTTGATAAGGATATTCAGTGTATGTGTGGGTCATGGTGAGGTGCATGTGGATTGGTGGAATGGATGTATAGTGCCATTATATAAAGGCAAAGGGGATAAGGGTTAGTGCTCGAACTACAGAGGTGTAAGTTTGTAGAGCATACTGGTAAGTTGTATGGGATGGTATTGATGGAGAGGGTAAAGGCATGTACAGAGCATTAGATTGGGGAGGAACAGTGTGGTTTTGGAGGAGGAAGAAGATGTATGGATCAGGTGTTTGCTTTAAAGAATATGTGTAAGAAATATATTATTTATTTTATTATACTTTGTCGCTGTCTCCCGCGTTTGCGAGGTAGCGCAAAGAAACAGACGAAAGAAATGGCCCAACCCCCCCCCATACACATGTATATACATATGTCCACACACGCAAATATACATACCTACACAGCTTTCCATGGTTTACCCCAAACGCTTCACATGCCTTGATTCAATCCACTGACAGCACGTAAGAAATACCTAGAAAAAATATGTATTTGTAGAAAAACAAATGTATTTGGATCTGGAGGGAGCGCATGATGGGGTTGATAGAGATTCTTTATGGAAGGTCTTAAGATTATACTGTGTGGGAGGAAAGCTGTAAGGAGCAGTGAGTTTTTGTCAAGGGTGCAAGGTATGTGTATGCTTAGGAAGAGAGGAGGGTGAAGGGTTCTAAATGTAGCTTGGTCTGTGGCAGGGTGTGTGATATCTCCGTTGTTGTTCAGTTTGTTTATGGATGGTGTAGTGGGGGAGATAAATGCAAGGGTCTTGAAGGAAGAGGCATGGATACAGTCTGTGGGTGATGAGAGAGCTTGGGAAGTGAGTTAGTTGTTTGCTAATGATACAGCACTGGTGGCAGATTCAAGTGAAAAACTGCTGAAGTTGGTGACTGGAAGAGTGTGTGAAAGGAGAAAGTTGAGAGCAAATGTGCATAAAAGCAAGGTTATTAGGTTCAGCAGGGTTGAAGGATAAGTTAGTTGGGATGTAAGTTTGAAAGGAAAAAAATTGGAGGAAGTGAAGTGCTTTAGATATCTGGGAGTAGATTTGGCAGTGAATGGAACCATGGAAGGGGAAGTGAGTCATGGGGTGGTGGAGGGGACAAAAGTTCTGGGAGCAATGAAGCATGTGTGGAAAGAGAGAACATTATCTGGAAGGGAAAACATAGGTATGTTTGAAGGAATAGTAGTCCCAGCAATATTATATGGTTGTGGGCTCTAGATAGGGTTGTGCAGAGGAGGGTGGATGTCTTGGAAATGAAATGTTTGAGGGCAATATGTGGTGTGAGGTGATAGTGAAAGGGTAAGAGAGATATGTGGTTATGATGAGTGTGGTTGAGACAGCAGGAGAGGGCATGTTGAAATGGCATGGATATATCAAGAGAATGAGCAAAGAATGGTTAACATAGAGTATATATGCGTTGCAAGTGGAGTGTTCTAGGAGAACTCACCAGAAAGTTCCGCAGGGTGCGTTTATAGTGTACCATGTAAATTTGTGATAAGTTTTATGTTGGGCAGACTGGTAAGGATCTTTCAGTTAGACTTAAGCAGCATGAATATATTATGAGAACAGGGCAAGAATTAAATGCCTTGTTTGATTATGTTAAGAATTTTGATCATTATACTGACTGGGGTAATGCCATCTCAGTTATTAACTCTTACTCCTGTACCCCGAGAAATATCATTGAATCTTCTATTATTAGATACACAAAGAATTGTAACATTAACATTGGTGAAGTTCTATATAAAGTGGATAGTTTTATTGTTAATAAGGTTTGTAAACAGTTCCCTTTCTTGTCCACACAATAAATTTTATGATACACATGTCACCAGACTTGAACGCACCTGACCTCCATTTAGGTAGTCACTTGTTTACCAAATGGCAGCCTAGCTAAATCTCTTTGTTGTATATCAACTGACTGTTATGTTTCTCTCTTGTATCTCCCCTGATGATGTGATCATTACACGAAAGTGCCTTTTGGAACTTATCATGTTTCATTTCCCTGTGGAAAGAAAGGAATGTATATAAAAGAAAAAAAGTGCTGAGAGGGGCAGCTGGTGGGATGTCTGATCTCAGTCTGTTGGAGGCAAGGATGCAGATTTGTAGAGGTTTTCAAAAAAGAGGAGACAGTGTTGGGGAGAAGAGTAGTGAGAGTAAGTGAGCTCGGAAAGGAGACTTGCGTAAAGAAATACCAGCAGAGATTGAATGTAGAATGGCAGAAGGTGAGAGCAAATGAAGTGAGGGGTGTTGGTAAGGAATGGTAGGTACTTGGGGAAGCAGTGATGATGTGTGCAGGAGATGTATGTGGCATGTGAAAGGTGGAAGGTGGGCAGATTAAAAAGGGTTGTGAGTGTTGGGATGAAGAAGTAAAGTTGCCAGTGAAAGAGAAAAGAGAGCCATTTGGGCAGTATTTACATGGAAGGAGTGCAGATGATTGGGAGATGCATAAGAGAAAGTGGCAGGAGGTCAAGAGGAAGGTTCAGGGGTTGAAAAGGAGAGCAAATGAGAATTGGGGTGAGAGAGTATCCTTTTACTTTAGGAAGAATAAAGATAATTTGGAAGGAGGTAAGTAATGTGCAAAAGACAACAGAACAAATGGGAACATCATTGAAGGGGGCAAAAGGGGAAGTGATAACAGGTAGTGATGGAGTAAGGAGATGGAGTGAGTATTTCGAATGACTGTTAGATGTGTTTGATAACAGAGAGTGGCAGAATTAGGGTGTTTTGGTGGGGATGGTTTGTGAAGTGAGAGATTCATGGAGAGTGTTTTGGTGAAGAGAGAAGAGGTAGTGAAAGCCATGCAAAAGATGAAATGCAGCACAGCGACAGGGGTCGATGGTATTGCTGTTGAAATTATTGAGGAAGAGGGTGACTGTGTTGTTGATTGGTTGGTAAGGATATTCAGTGTACGTATGGATCATGGTGAAGTGCCTGAAGATTGGTGGAACGTACTTATAGTGCCATAGTATAAAGGGAGAGATACTGTTATATATTGTTTAACCTTTTGATTATATATTAGTTTCTGTTTTTCTTGTCAAAGCCAAGTGCAGATATGAAATAAGAACTTCAGTGCTTCAGAAAAGTGATCATTGAATATTGTAAAAAGGATGTATTTTTATATATATTCTTGCTTGAAAAAAGATCAAGTTTGTAAACCCGTTTAGATGTGTGTAAAGATACGTTTAAGCCTCTCAGTGATATCTGTAATTAAAAATGGCATATTGAATATGGTCAGGAAAAAAGTATTTATACGGCTTTGTCAGCTTACCTGTGCTGTGTTATGGTATTGCTGGACTCTGCCTGCTCGAGGTTCGCTTAGCTGTATCACTGGGAGTCTGGTCTTATCAGAGGACTGCTAACTCCAAAGGACTCTGCATTTCCCTGCTACTGGAAGTAGTGCAGCTTTTGGCTGCAGGAACCTTTAGAAAGGTCCTGGTAACACCAAAACTTTTTCATTGAAATTGATGTTGAGGTAATTATGATTGAAGTTATTACATCAGACCGTAGATGATTTTCAGTACCTTAATTTCAGAAATTCTTCAAATTTTGTATTAAACCTAAACCATAAAATAGAATGATTCATAACTATTTTTCAATTTTGATTTTAGAAATCTAGAGCGAAAACAACAGTATTCATGCCACACCCTTGATGAACTTTTTAAGACGACAAGTGAAGAATTAAATCTAGACTTGATACTGGAGTTGCTGCGTCACATTGTTTGTCAGCCTGCAGGTGCTGTCCTTGTATTTCTTCCTGGTTGGGACAAGATATCAAAGTTACACTCGATGATTCAGGATGACAGAATGTTGGGTGGACGTAAGTATCATTGTATTCTCATTTACCTTGGGGCTAAGATGCTTACTTGGTGACAGTAGTCTTCCCCCACTTCTTTGTTTCATATGTTATGTATCACTGTTACCTAGGAGCATTACCACTTTAGAAAAGGAAGATGGTGTAGCAAGTTTATTTCGTATAAGATTATAAAAATTGAAGATCATTTGGATCACTTGAGTAATACAGGCTTCCTTGGTAGGTCCTGTTTGAAATTTAGTTTTAATCATTAGCATTATTATATAAAAACTTTATAGTTTACATAATTACTAGAAAGATTGAATGGATGTTGTAATATATGTATATTAGATAGGTTTTTGGCTTACCACCGAAAGTATTTCTATAAGTTTTCTACATCCACATTGTCCACGTCCTCAACTCCTTTCTAGTTTTGTGTTGAAGTTATCTTTAACTTTTTCTTCTTTGTCACCACATGGCACATATGGAACCATTAGTTACTGAAAACTTGAAATAATAACTGGGAGACTGGAGAAAATAGGGAAAAATAGGTATGTATGAGTCCACTGTGGGAATGACATTAGTGAAAAATACATAAGCTGTGTACATCATGCCCTGAGAGTGTTGCAAATGCATGAATTTAAAATGGTGTCCACAGATACACATAATGTAGAATAAAGAAAAAAGACAGGTTAGGCATGTCATGACATATGTTTCCAGTAACGAAAAACATAATAGGTGCTAAGCATTGTGTATTCTGTGAGATGGTTAGGTGGAGGCTTGTTAGATCAAGAATAGTGTAGGTGAAAGGAAAGGTTAGGATTGTGAAATATGTATGGTTATGCACATGTGAATATGAAGACTGTATGAGATTAGGATGAAATTAAGCTTTTCTGGAGGAATTTGAATGACTTTATAAACAGTTTTGAAAATGAAAGAAACGGGGTCATATTGTGTGATATGAATGCGAAAGTGGGATGTTATGGAATTGGTGAGATAGTTGGTAAATGGGTAGTGTCTGGATTGAATGAGAATGGAAGCTATCTTGTGACTATTTGTGCTGAGAGGGATTTATTCCTTGTGAACACATTTGTTCAGCACAGGGTGATCCACAAATATACATGGATGAGGAATGATGGAAGAGAAACACAAAAGGCTTTAATTGACTATGTGGCAGTGGATGAAAGATTGAGAACCATTTCACAGTTCTTGTGGGGATGAATACCAGGGAGAAGTTGAGGTTTGGTGTAAGGAAGGATGGAGAGGTAAAAGTGTTGGCATGGCAAGCAAAAAGATGAATCAAGAAAAATACAGGGAGGAGTATGAAAGGAGGGTAACTGAAAGCTTAGATGGAAGTGCAGTGAATGTAGGAATGCAGTCATGTGTGAATGAGGTGTTTAAAATGTTTGGAGAAATACTAGTAAAAGTTGTAGAATCAGTAGTTCGATTCAAGGTAGTGAGATACAGGAATAAAAAGGGCAATGCATGGTGGATAGAAGAGATTAGAAATGCTGTGGAAGAGAAGAAAAAGGCATATGGTAGATTTCTCAATAGGAAAGCACCAGTGGAAGTTCAGCTAAGGAGAGAAGAATACAAAATTTGTAAGTGGAACATTAAGAAGCTGATAAAGGAAAGCAAAGAAAGGGTAGATGAAGACTTTGGAAGAAAGTTAAAAGTTTCGGGATAATAAGAAACTATACTCGAAGGAGGCAAAAATAGAATGGAAGAAGTAAGGAAGGGGAATTGTCGATTCAAAAGGAGGAAGTGAAAGGAAGGTGGAAAGAGTATTTTGAAGGACTGATTAACGTGGGAGAAGGGAAGGCAGCAGTTATGTGCATGGGTATGGAGGAGAGAAGGAAGAGGATACTAGTGCAGGGGCTTATAGCAAAGAGAGAGGTAAGAAGGGCATTAATGAGGCTGAAGATATGAAAGGCATCTGGAGTGGATGGGATTACAGTTGAAATGCTGAAGTATGGAGGAGAAAGTGTGATAGAATGGGAGCATCTTATATGTAATTAAGCATGGAAACACAAGGATTGGATGAAAGCTATTATTGTTCCTTTATTCAAAGGAAAAGGTGTGAAGGATGTATGTAGCAGTTATAGGGGAATAAGTCTGTTAAGTTATCCCTGTGGATAGAGGAGAAAGAATACTTCCCATGTATTCCTTGTGTGTCATAGAAGGCAACTAAAAGGGGAGGGAGCGGGGGGGCTGGAAGTCCTTCCCTCTCATTTTTAATTTTCCAAAAGAAGGAACAGAGAAGGGGGCTAAGTGAGAATATTCCCTCTAAGGCTCAGTCCTCTGTTTTTAACGCAACCTTGCTAACGCGGGAAATATCGATTATGTATGAAAAAAATCTTAAGTATACCAGGAAATGTGTTTGCAAGTATATTAATTGATAGAGTGATAGAAGTGACTGAATGCAGAATAAGTGAAGTGCAAGGGGGTTTTAGAAAAGGAAGGCGAGGTGTGGATCAAATTTTTGTTGTAAAGATGACCGTGGTAAAGTATTTAGCGAAAGGTAGAAGTTGTATGCAGCTTTTATGGATCTGGAGAAAGTGTACAACAGATTCAAGTGGAATGCTTTGTGGGATGTGTATGGGGGACAACTGTTGGATGGTGTAAAAACCTTCTATAGAGGAGCAAAAATGCTTGTGTAAGAGTGGATGGAGAGCTGAGCAAAAGTTTTGGGATGCATGTAGATGTGAGGCAGGGCTGTGTGATGTCACCATGGCTTTTTTTTTTATATATATATACATATGGAGTGATGAGTAATGAAAGCAGAACAAGGGAAAAGGGGTGCAGAGATGGAGCGTGGCTGAGATATTGTGGTTAGTGGCAAGCCTATTTGCGAATGATAGTGTTGTGAGTGTGTTTTATGATGTGTGTAAGCAGAGTATATTGAAGGTAAATGCAAGTAAAAGTAAAGTAATGGTGTTTGAAAGGAAATGGAGTGAATGTATATACTTTGTAAAACCATATAAAGTGAAAGAAGAAAGTGTGCTAAATTGTGCTGTAGATATGGGGGGAAAAAGATTGGAAGAAGTGAGGGAATTTAAGTATCTGGGAGCTGTCTTGGGTAAGTGTGGTTATATGGAAGGGGAGATAAGGGAGAGAGCATTACAGGGTAGAATAGTCACTGGGTCCTGTAATAGAATAATGAAGAGTAGAGGTTTAAGTATGGAAGTGAAGAGAGGATTAAGGGACAGCATTGTCCTCCCATCCCTGACCTATGCAACCAAAACATGGACATGGAATGAGGCAGAGATCAAGAATTCAGGCTGTGAAAATGAGCTATTTGAGAAGAGCATATTGTGTGACTAGATGGAGTGAGGAAGGAAATTGAAGGGTGTATGAGAGATGCGGTATGACAAGGAAAACAAAGGGAATGGATTGTGACTACCTGTGACTAGGGTAAGTAGGGTGGAGGAATACTGTAGAGAGAGGAGAAACAGAGGAAGAATGCGTGGAATGGTGTATATGAGGGAGGCATGTAAGGACAGGGTTGAGTAGAGACTCTTTTGCTCTGGCTGTCCCTTGATAGGAGTTCCCAGAGGGAACAGGCATCAGAGATATAGATAGATAGATAGATAAATCATATGGTATTCTTAAGCTCATTTGTGATTTATTTAGTTCATCTGTGATGGTTTCTCAACCACACTTTTTCTTATCTCACCTCTCTCTCTCATCCTTTTATTAGCTATGTAATCAAACCTCTTCACACCTCATATTTTTGTCACACATTTCATATCCAACACATCCACCCTCTTCCAAGCATCCTCATCTATAGGCAATGCCTCACATCCATACAACATCGCTGGAAATACTGCACCTTTATACATACACATGTTTGCCCTTATAGATAACAGCACTTTCTTTCTGCACATTAATTAATGCTCCCAGAACTTTCACTCCCTCACCCACCCACCCAAAGACTCGCTTCTGTTTCTATGGTTCCATTTGTTGTAGTGACCACTCACAGCTTACTAAAACACTCCACCTCCCAAATTTTCTTCATGCAAACTAACACCACAACTAGCCTGTGGAGTTTAAGACTTAAGTTGGGATGTCAGTTGTTTAGTGCTTGCTTAGTTATATCATTGTGTATGTGTTTGTCATTGTTCTTTTTGTTAAGGGTTGTTATCTTTGTGAGTATAGATTACTGAAGTGTGAGAAAGGAGTAAGCTTTTCATTTCTTCTTGAGGGTTGGTCCTGTGTTATAGAGTGGTTAGGGTAGGAAGAGTCTACTGCATAGAATTGAGTGCTGGGCTTGTTGAGGTGGGACTGTATTGGATGGATCTATGTTTCATTGTGAAGGTGTTGAGCATTTGTGATTGCTTGGCAACCAGTGATTGTTATGAGTGTACTACTTTGTGTGGTTTGCAGCTTTGCTGTATTTGCTCGTGAGAGAGGATAGAAGACCTGGCCAGTGAGGCATAGCTTAAAGTGGAGCTGATGAATTGTTTGTAGAGGTTGCCGATGAATTCTTTACCTTGTTCAAATCTGGTACCAGTTATTCTTATGAGGGCAACTGGTTTGTGCATTGCTTTTCTGTTGATGTCATAGGTGTGAAGAGTTAATGTCGTGTGTTTGTGGAACATAGAGTGCTTGGGGCCTGAACATGCAAGAGGGTGAATGGCATATGTGGGATGAAGTGAAATGGAGCATTATGGTATTCAGGGAGTAATGTGCTGTAAGTGGACTGACCAGAGCACATGGAAAGTTGGGGGAAACAGTGGGAAGGTATGTAGGGCTTGGCTGTGGTTATGGGTAGCTGTGAATAATGATTAACTTTCATGCCTGGGTAGCTGATATGAAAACATACTTTGCTGAAGCAGAGCTCTAACTTTTGTTGCATTATTTATTCATTTGCAGGTAACTTACTAGTGATCCCACTACACTCTCTGATGCCCACTGTTAACCAGCGTGAAGTATTTGATAAACCACCAGAAGGTAATGTCTCCATAGATGTATATGCTATATCTTGCAGATCTTTCTTAAGCACATCATTCATCATAGAATTTCTCAGATCTGTTTGTTGAAGATCATTGAATATTGAAGTATTTACATGGCAGTTTGGTTGTCAGCTTCATGAAGCATATGCTGCTAATTTGTATTGTAGTAAAGGACAAAAAAGGCCACATTCATTCACACTCAGTCTCTAGTTGTCATGTGTAATGCACCAAATCCACACCTTCCTACCCATATCCAGGCCCCACAGACCTGGTTCAGTCCATTGATAGCACGTCGACCCCGGTATACCATGTTGTTTCAATTCGCTCTATTCCTTGCATGCCTTTCACCCTCCTGTATGTTCAGGCCCCAATCACTCAAAATCTTTTTCACTCCATCCTTCCAAGTCTAATTTGGTCTCCCACTTCTTGTTCCCAACACCTCTGACACATATGTCCTTTTTGTCAATCTTTCCTCACTCATTCTCTCCATGTGTCCAACCATTTCAACACACCCTTTTCTGCTCTCTCAACCACACTTTATTTCCACACATCTCTCTTACCCTTTCATTACTTACTCGATCAAACCACGTCACACCACATATTGTCCTTAAACATTTCATTTCCAACACATCCACCCTCCTCCCTACAACCCTATCCATAGCCCTTGCCTTGCAACTGTATGATATTGTTGGAACTACTATTCCCTCAAGCATACCCATTTTGCTTTCCTTCCACACATTCTTCGTTGCTCCTAGACCCCATGACTCACTTTTACTTACATGGTTCCATTTGCAGCTAAGTCCACTCCCCGCTATCTAAAACACTTCACTTCCTCCAGTTTTTCTCCATTCAAACGTTTCTCCATTGAATCAGCCACTAGAGCTGTATCATAAACAAATTAAACAACCATGGGGACATCACAGACCCCTGCTGCAGATAGACTTCACTGGGAACCAATCACTCTCCTCACTTCCTACTCGTACACATGCCTTACATCCTTGATAAAAACTTTTCACTGTTTCTAGCAGCTTACCTCCCACATCATATATTCTTAAGAACTTCCACACAGCATCTCTATCAACCCTGTCATATACCTTCTCCAGATCCATAAATGCTACATACAAATCCATCTGTCTTTCTAAGTATTTTTCACACACATTCTTCAAAGCAAACACTAGTTCCATGCATCCTCCACCACTTCTGAAACCACACTGCTCCTCCTCATTCTGATGCTCTGTGCATGCCTTCACCCTCCCAATCAATACCCTCCCATACAATTTCCCTGGAATACTCAACAAACTTATGCCTCAGTAGTTTAAACACTCACCTTATCCCCATTGCCTTTGTACAGTGCCTTTATGCACACATTCTGCTAATCCTCAGGCACTACCATGATCCATACATTCATTAGATATCCTTATCAACCAATCAACAACACAGTCACCCCTTTCTTAAGAGATTCAACTGCAATACCACCCAAACCTGCCGGCCTGATGGATTTCATATTCCACAAAGCTTTCACCACCTCTCCTCTCTTAACCACGCCATTCTCCCTGACCCTATCGCTTTGCATACTACCCTGACCAAAACACCCTACATCTGCCAGTATGTTGCTAAACACATTCAACAAACCTTCAAAACACTCACTCCATCTCCTTTGCACTTCATCACTACCTTTTATTACTTCTCTTTGCCCCCCTTCACCGATATTCCAATTTGTTCTCTTGTCTTACGTATGTTTTTCACCTCCTTCCAAATCATCTTTTTATCCTCCCTAAAGTTTAATGATGCTCTCTCTTCCCAGCTCTCATTTGCCCTCTTTTTCAACTCTTGCACCTTCCTCTTGACCTCTTGCCACTTTTTTATGCCTCTCCCAGTCATTTGCACTCCTTCCTTGCAAGTATTGTCCAAACACCTCTCTTTTCTCTTTTGCTAACAACTTCACTCCTTCATCCCATCACTCACTACCCTCTCTAATCTGCCCACTTCCCACCTTTCTCATGCCACATGCATCATTTGCACATGCCGTCATTGCTACCCTAAATACATCCCATTCCTCTTCCACTCCCCTCACATCATTTGCTCTCATCTTTTGCTATTCTACACTCAATCTCTCCTGGTACTTCCTCACACAAGCGTCCTTTCCAAGCTCACTTACTCTTACCACTCTCTTCTCCCCAACAGTTTCTCTTCTCTTTTGGAAACCTCTACAAATCTTCACCTTAACCTATACAAATAGATATTTATATATATTTTATTTATTATACTTATTCGCTGTCTCCCGTGTTTGTGAGGTAACGCAAGGAAACAGATGAAAGAATGGCCCAGCCCGCCCACTTACACATGTATATACATAAATGCCCACACATGTACATATACATACCTATACATTTCAACATATACATACATATAAATTTATAGATATATCCATATATACACATGTACACACTCATACTTGCTGCCCCCATCCATTCCTGTTGCCACCCCGCCACACATGAAACGGCATCCCCCTCCCCCTGCGTGCGCGCGAGGTAGCACCAGGAAAAAAACAAAGGCCACATTGGTTCACATTCAGTCTCTAGCTGTCATGTGTAATGCACCGAAACCACAGCTCTCTTTCCACATCCGGGCTCCTTAAAACTCTCCATGGTATACCCCAGACACTCAACATGCCCTGGTTCAATCCATTTACATTACATCGACCCCGGTATACCACATCATTCCAATTCACTCTATTCCTTGCACGCCTTTCACCCTCCTGTATGTTCAGGCCCCGATCGCTCAAAATCTTTTTCACTCCATCCTTCCACCTCCAATTTGGTCTCCCGCTTCTCCTTGTTCCCTCCACTTCGTATGCTTATATCCTCTATGTCAATCTTTCCTCACTCATTCTCTCCATGTGACCAAACCATTTCAATACACCCTCTTCTGCTTTCTCAGCCACACTCTTTTTATTACCACACATCTCTCTTACCCTTTCATTACTTTCTCGATCAAACCACCTCACACCAAATATTGTCCTTAGACATTTGATTTCCAACACACCCACCTCCTTCACACAACCCTATCTATAGCGCACACCTTGCAACCATATATGATATTGTTGGAACCACTATTCCTTCAAACATGCCCATTTTTGCTCTCTGAGATAACATTCTCGCCTTCCACACATTCTTCAATGCTTCAATGCTCCCAGTACCTTCGCCCCCTCTCCCACCCTGTGACTCACTTCTGCTTCCATGGTTCCATCCGCTACTAAATCTACTCCTAGACATCTAAAACTCTTCACTTCCTCCAGTTTTTCTCCATTCAAACTTATTTATTTTATTATTTATGTATACTTTGTCGCTGTCTCCCGCGTTAGCAAGGTAGCGCAAGGAAACAGACGAAAGAGTGGCCCAACCCACCCGCATGCACATGTATATACATACACATCCACACACACACATATACATACCTATTCATCTCAAGTATACATATATATACACACACAAACATATACATATATACACATGTACATAATTCATACTGTGTGCCCTTATTCATTCCCATCACCACCCCGCCACCTATGAAATGACAACACCCTCCCCCCCGCATGTGCGCGAGGTAGCGCTAGGTAAAAACAACAAAGGCCACATTCGTTCACACTCAGTCTCTAGCTGTCATGTATAATGCACCGAAACCACAGTTCCCTTTCCACATCCAGGCCCTACAGAACTTTCCATGGTTTACCCCAAACGCTTCACATGCCCTGGTTCAATCCATTGACAGCACGTCCACCCTGGTATACCACATCGTTCCAATTCACTTTATTCCTTGCACGCCTTTCGCCCTCTTGCATGTTCAGGCCCCGATCACTCAAAATCTTTTTCACTCCATCTTTCCACCTCCAATTTGGTCTCCCACTTCTCCTCGTTTCCTCCACTTCTGACACATATATCCTCTTTGTCAATCTTTCCTCACTCATTCTTTCCATGTGACCAAACCATTTTGAAAACACCCTCTTCTGCTCTCTCAAGCACACTCTTTTTATTACCACACATCTCTCTTACCCTTTCATTACGTACTCGATCAAACCACCTCACACCACGTATTGTCCTCAAACATCTCATTTCTAGCACATCCACCCTCCTCCGCACAACTCTATCTATAGCCTACGCCCCGCAACCATATAACATTGTTGGAACCACTGTTCCTTCAAACATACCCATTTTTGCTTTCCAAGATAACGTTCTTGACTTCCACACATTCTTCAACGCTCCCAGAACTTTTGCCCCCTCCCCCACCCTATGACTCAGTTCCGCTTCCATGGTTCCATCTGCTGCCAAATCCACTCCCAGATATCTAAAACACTTCACTTCCTCCAGTTTTTCTCCATTCAAACTTACCTCCCAAATGACTTGTCCCTCAACCCTACTGTACCTACTAAACTTGCTCTTATTCACATTTGATCTTGGCTTTCTTCTTTCACACACTTTACCAAACTCAGTCACCAGCTTCTGCAGTTTCTCACCTGAATCAGCCACCAGCACTGTATCATCAGCGAACAACAACTGACTCACTTCCCAAGCTCTCTCATCCACAACAGACTTCATACTTGCCCCTCTTTCCAAAACTCTTGCATTCACCTCCCTAACAACCCCAACCATAAACAAATTAAACAACCATGGAGACATCACGCACCCCTGCCGCAAACCAACATTCACTGAGAACCATTTACTTTCCTTTCTTCCTACATGTACACATGCCTTACATCCTCGAGAAAAACTTTTCACTGCTTCTAACTACTTACCACCCACACCATATATTCTTAATACCTTCCATAGAGCATCTCTTTCAACTCTATCATATGCCTTCTCCAGATCCATAAATGCTACATACAAATCCATTTGCTTTTCTAAGTATTTCTCATGTACATTCTTCAAAGCAAACACCTAATCCACACATCCTCTACCACTTCTGAAACCACACTGCTCTTCCTCAATCTGATGCTCTGTACATGCCTTCACGCTCTCAATCAATACCCTCCCATATAATTTCCCAGGAATACTCAACAAACTTATGCCTCTGTAATTTGAGCACTCACTTTTATCCCCTTGCCTTTATACAATGGCACTATGCAAGCATTCCCCCAATCTCCAGGCACCTCACCATGAGTCATACACACATTAGATAATCTTACCAATCAGTCAACAATACAGTCACCCTCTTTCTTAATAAGTTTCACTGCAATACCATCCAAACCCGCTAGCTTGCCAGCTTTCATCTTCCTTAGAGCTTTTACTACCTCTTCTCTGTTTACCAAATTATTCTCCCTTACCCTCTCACTTTGCACACCACCTCTCCCAAAACACCCTATATCTGCCACTCTATCATCAAACACATTCAACAAACCTTCAAAATACTCACTCCATCTCCTCACATCACCACTACTTGTTATCACCTCCCCATTAGCCCCCTTCACTGATGTTCCCATTTGTTCCCTTGCCTTATGTACTTTCTTTAACTCCTTCTAAATCATCTTTTTCTTGTCCCTAAAATTTAATGATACTCTATCACCCCAACTCTCATTTGCCCTCTTTTTCACCTCTTGCTCCTTTCTCTTGACCTCCTGCCTCTTTCTTTTATACATCTCCCAGTCATTTGCACTATTTCCCTACAAAAATTGTCCAAATGCCTCTCTCTTCTCTTTCACTGATAATCTTACTTCTTCATCCCACCACTCACTACCCTTTCTAATCTACCCACCTCCCAAGCTTCTCATGCCACAAGCATCTTTTGCGCACGCAAACCATCACTGCTTCCCTAAATACATGCAATTCCTCCCCCACTCCCCTTACGTCATTTGCTCTCACCTTTTTCCATTGTGCCATCAGTCTCTCCTGGTACTTCCTCACACAAGTCTCCTTCCCAGGCTCACTTACTCTCACCACTCTCTTCACCCCAACATTCTTCTTTTCTGAAAACCTCTACAAATCTTCACCTTCGCCTCCACAAGATAATGATCAAGCATCCCTCCAGTTGCACCTCTCAGCACATGAACATCCAAAAGTATGTCTTTCATGTCCCTGTCAATTAACACATAATCCAATAACACTCTCTGGCCATCTCTCCTACTTACATACGTATACTTATGTATATCTCTCTTTTTAAACCAGATATTCCCAATCACCAGTCCTTTTTCAGCACATAAATCTACAAGCTCTTCACCATTTCCATTTACAACACTGAACACCCCATGTACACCAATTAATCCCTCAACTGCCACATTACTCACCTTTGCATTCAAATCACCCATCACTATAACCCGGTCTCGTGCTTCAAAACTACTACCACACTCACTCAGCTGCTTCCAAAACACTTGCCTCTCATGATCTTTCTTCTCTTGCCCAGGTGCATATGCACCAATGATCACTCATCTCTCTCCATCCACTTTCAGTTTTACCCATATCAATCTAGAGTTTACTTTCATACACTGTATCACATACTCCCACCACTCCTGTTTCAGGAGTAGTGCTACTCCTTCCTTTGCTCTTGTCCTCTCCCTAACCCCTGACTTTACTCCCAAGACATTCCCAAACCACTCTTCCCCTTTACCCTTGAGCTTTGTTTCACTCAGAGCCAAAACATCCAGGTTCCTTTTCTCAAACATACTACCTATCTCTCCTTCCATTCAATCTTACCTCCCAGTTAACTTGTCCCTCAACCCTACTGAACCTAACAACCTTGCTCTTATTTGCATTTTCTCTCAGCTTTCTTCTTTAGCAAAGTTAGTCACGAACTTCTGCAGTTTCTCACCTGAATCAGCCACCAGCACTGTGTCATCAGTGAACAACAACTGACTCACTTCTCAAGCCCCTCTCATCCACAACAGACTGCGTACTTGCCCCCCTCCCAAATTTTTGCATTCACCTTCCTAATAACCCCATCCATAAACAAATTAAACAACCATGGAGACATCACTCACCCCTGCCGCAAACCGATATTCACTGGGAACCAATCACTTTCCTCTCTTCCTACTTGTACACATGCCGTAAATCCTTGATAAAAACTTTTCACTGCTTCAGGCAACTTAACTCCCACACCATGTACTCTTAATACCTTCCACAAAGCATCTGTATCAACTCTATCATTTGCCTTCTCCAGATCCATAAATGCGACATACAAATCCATCTTTTTTTGTAATAAATATGTATGTATATTGTTTAAGTAAAACCCACAGAATCACAAAGCATAATTAATTAGTAGACAACTTTTGTAAATATAAGTTCCTGATACCATTGTCATCAGTATCAGTAGCAACTGCGCATCCTCTTTGGTTGAAGTTCAGAAGTACAGTGATACTCTTTGAAGTGTTGATACTTCCAACCCATTTGGGGTCATTACCCTGGGTTTGGGAATCATTGCTCTATAACAGTGACAAAACCTGGATGGCCAACTTCATAACCAGCAACCAGTATAGGCACTTGCAGTGGATTCATCTCTGAAACCCTAATGCTTTGCCTTGGACTTCCTCAAGGAGCAGTCGTTTTTCCAGCCATCTTTAATCTCCTAATTGACTTCCCTTCAACAAACCACAGAACCAGTATGAAGGTCCTCTTGCATGCAGACAACCTCACATTCACATCACAACACCATGACACTATAGTAGCAACAACAGATATGCTGCACTATATTACATAGTTTGAAGAGTGGTTCACCTATAACAAAAATTGTCTGCACTACCACAGAAGTCTTCAGTAAACCTTTGAACACCAGACAGCCTTAAATCCAACTTGCACCCTCCAGTTATTGTGAATTGATAATCACTCCCATTCAACAATGCACAAGCTATTCTGGGCACCACATTTAATCTGTTGAGGAAATTCACACTCCAGACCACAAAATCAACTCAAAAGTATCACATAATCTAAAGTCCCTCAAAACATTAACTGCTGCCGGATTTAAACTAGAATAAGAAACACACTTCCATGGACATACAGTATCCTCCAGTAATAGGGTTTGAACCACAACCTTTTGTGTGGAAGCTAGATATGCTGACGACTAGGCTATGGAGCCTTTGATAAAAGAAGGACTTCACTTACAAGTAAACAAGTAACACTGTTTTGTATACATAAGCAATTCACCGGTCATTTCTCATCAGGAATATACTAACTAGTGGTGAACATTTTACTGATCTTAATGCCAGATGCATAGGTATATGAACAATGACTATAGTGCAGTAAATGTACATTTCCATAGTAAATATGATATCTTTCAACAGCAAGGTTCAAACCATTGCCACTTGTGTGAAAGCTAGGTATGTTAGGCTATGGAACCCCATAGTGGTTAACATACCCATGCTGTGGAGTCTGTTGTGGCTAATGTATCTATTTTCCATACAAGTAGCAGCAGTTTATATCCTACTTTTTGGATTTTTTTTATGTACTATGGAAGTGCACATTCACTGATGAAAACTGAAAATTATTGAGCATCATAAGTGAGAGGAGGGTAGCTTGTGCCTCATTCACATCCATATCTGACCAGGCAATTCAAGTGACTGCAGGTAACTCTGAAGCTATTTTCTCTGGACCCAGAGTAGTCTTTGATACCCCTAGATTACATCCAACACAGGGTCAGACTTACAACAAAAACTAATATTGGAGAGATAGGTTTCCATTACACTTGATAGTAATTTATATATCATTGTTCCTGTGAAATTCAAATGTAATAGATTTGGCTTGTAATTGACCATTTTTCCAGTTAGTCCTCTTAAGTAGGTGTTTACTGTATATTTAGTTAATTTATATTTTTATTTTTGGAAGACTTAACTCTTTCTTTATCCCCAGGTGTGCGAAAGATTGTCCTAGCAACCAACATTGCAGAAACAAGTATAACTATAGATGACATTGTGTATGTTATTGATAGTGGACGTATGAAAATGAAAAATTATGATAAAGAGGCTAATTTGACAACCTTGCTACCAGAATGGGTCACTCTTGCCAATGCAAAACAGCGTCGTGGTCGGGCAGGACGGTAAGTAATTTGGATTTTTATGTATATGTGAATGGAATTATTTAGCTCATTGCTACTTCTTATGACATTCTCTTTAAAGAAATTGTTAAAGGAATCATTTGAGAAGTAAAGTATATAGGAATTCACTCCCAAATATAGATTCTAATATCTGTAGTATGTAGAGCATGCATACAAACTAACCACTAGCCTTGAAGTCCAGTACAGTATAGCTAATCTGCATCTAAGTGGATATAAGGCAGGCAGGTGTAATTACCTTCATGCACTGTATGGGGAGGGAGTTTTACACCCGTGGTGCCCTATCTCTTGAACCTTCTCTACTATCATGCAGCTTTTTAAATTTTTTACTGTGTTTGCAGTAACTGTTTCCTACATCATTCTATTTCATTCATCCACTGCTCTTTACTGTAAAAGTACTTTTTATATCTTTTTAAACAAGTTTCATGCTTAATTTCATTTTACTCCCTCTGGTTGCTCTATCCCTAAATCTCTCAAAGAACTGGGCACTGTTCTTTTTATTGATCTGTTTTAAAATTTAGAGGTCATGATCAGGTCACTCCTAACTCTTTTCTCTTCCAAGGGGCATATCTATAGCCTTAAGCCAAATGAGGCATGATGATAGAGCTGCCTCTTCAGTGCCACAGAGAGGGAAGAGTATTAGGAGATTGTAATGTCAGACTAAAATTAGTGTATTCAGATGTTGATGAATTGATATTTATTGGTAAAGAAGTGGAGTTCAAGGATCATATGAAGAAAAGTGCACCTGTTATTATTGGATTCCTGGAAACAAAGTTTATGAAGACATGAGATCTATCCTGTTCTGCCTATAGGAGTGCATGATAGTAATGAGGGAAAGAGAAGGCAAAGCAAGGGGAAGATTAGCCCTCTTAATGGACGATAGCCATAAATTTCATAAGATAGTGGAGAATGGCCTATTCAGACTGTACATGATGGGAAGATTAAATCTTGGGAAGAAGTTTGTAGTGTTGTTAATATTGTTGTACAAAGAACTCACTTTTCAGAGATTGCAAAATAGTGAAAATGGGTGACTTCAGTCACAGAGGGAAACTGACAGAATTTGGATTTTCATGGTGGTAGAGAGTCATGGAGGCAAGTTTTTCGAGTGTATGCAGGAAATTATCCTTAACCAACATGTTGATAAAGCATACTAGGATGAATGGGACTGATACACCACCATTTCCAGACTGTCTTAAGACACACAAGCTTGAGTATTGGAAAAATTATATGTTACACCTATTGGAAAAAGTGATCATTTCATGTTCAAGATTAGCTGTGTGTTAAATGAGGACATAAAAAGAGCAGAGGTGAAACAAAGCATAAAGTGAAGATATGATTGTGGAAACTACTTAAATTTCAATGAATCTTTGGTCATGTACATTGAGAAATATAGTCCAGTGGCCAGAAACTAGGGCTTTGTGTAGAGGGATTCTGTGAAATTTACACTAAAAGAGTAGGAACAATAGTTATTTTGAGCCTCAAATACAAAGGGAATGGTAAGAAAGAGGAAAGAATGGTTTGATTAACAAATGCAAATGGCATTGGAGCTGAAAGATGTGCACTGACAAAGAAATAGACAGCACTTTAGCCAATCAGCATTTACAAGCTTTAAGAGATCAATGAAGCTATATAGACCTTTTGAAATATTGTTTAAAGTGTCACTAGAGAAAAGCAAAGTGCAAAGGGAATGGAAAAGGGGAAGCATCATATTTATTTGTAAGAAAGGAGACTGGGAACAATCACTGTACTACTGACTGATTTCACAGATGAGTGTGTTTTTCATTGTTTTGTCTATCTATTCACCTTATCTCTGATGCCCGTTCCCTCTGGGAACTCCCATCAAGGCGATGGCTATGGCAAAAGATCTCTACATGACCCTTCGTTATATGCCTCCCTCGCATACATCTTTCCATGCCTTTGTCCATTGTTTCTCTTCCCCCAGTACTCTTCCACTCTCTTTCACCATGTCACAGATGGTCTTCCTTTCACACCAACTTTTTTAATCATGCTGTCATACATTCTCCTTGTAAACTCCTGGATCTTGCATTCTTTCCACATGCCCACCTCAAAATATTGTTTCACCCACTCTTTTACACCAAAGTTCCCTACCTTAGTATTTCCTGCCAAACCAGATATCTCATACACCAACTCATTTCTTCTTTCCATTTAGTCACAACTCATGCTCTTCTCAGATAGCTTATTTCCACAACCTGGATTCTTGATCTCTGTGACTCATTCTGTTTCCACGTTTCGGCTGCGGAGGTCAGGGTCAGGAGGACTATGCTGTCCCTTAATCTTTTCATCACTTCCATACTTACACTTGTACCCTTCATTATTCTATTAAGGGACCCAGTGACCGTTCTATCCTACTTATCTCCCTTATCTGACCTTCCATGTCACCAAACTTAACCAAGATAGTTCCCAAATACTAAACTTCTGTCACCTCTTCCAGTCTATCTTCCCCTAACTCTTCAACACAGTTGAGCAGACTTTCTTCTCTCACTTTATAAGGCTTTGCTGAATCTTTGCTTTAACTGTTTCCTTTCAAACACCATTACATTTACTTGCATTTCCTTTCAATCACCTCTGCTTCCCTACATCATAAAACACACAGTCTTCTTCAACTCCTATTCACTCTCAACAAACAACATGGTATCATCTGCAAACAGGCTGTCAGTAGCCATCATACCTCACAACCACATTCTGTCTCTGCATCCAGTTTCTCTAGTTTTACTTTCATCTTTCGTATAACTCCATCCATGTATATATGTTAAAAAGTGACATCATAAGGACCTGCCTCACACTTACATGTACACCAAAACTTCACTTAACTCTCCATCCACTCTTACACTTGTATTTGCTCCTCTATGGAAGGCTTTCTCACCATCCAACAGTTGTTCCTCTACCCCTTATATCCTAAACACATGCCATTAAGCATTCCACATGACTTTGACATATGCTTTCTCCATAAAAGCTGTTTATAGCTTCTTGCCTGTCACTAGATATTTTTCCATAGTCATTCTCAACACAAAAATCTGATCCACATCCCCTACCTCTCCCAAAACCTCCTTGCTCTTCACTTATTTTACATTCTTTTCCTTCCATCACTTTATCAATCAATGCACTTATCTACACTTTTCCTGGTATACTTAAAAAGACTTTTCCCTATAATTGCATATTATAACAAAAGTCTTGGATACATATGAGAGAGTGAGCTCTGTCCTATGCAAAAGGAAGGCTAGATGAACTGTTTGCATCTGCTATTCTTGACTAATGTAAATGACTTGCTTGAAGGCATAGACTCCTACCTGAATGTGTTTGCAGATGATGTAAAGGTCATGGATTGCACCAGTTTACAAGATAATCTAAGCAGACTCCACAAGTGGTCTAAGGCATGGTTGAAGAAATTCAACTTGAGCACATATAAGGTAATGACGATGGGGCAAAGTGAAAGAAGGCTCAGTATGATTATTATTTAGCGGGATATAAGCTTCAATATTCTGTGTGTGAGAAGGAATTAAGAGGCAACATCATCCTAACCTTGTTGCCAGAATCCCAAATCAGGAGCCTAGTTTAGGAGACAAACTGTCTAATGGCAAATATTAGAATGGCTCTCAAGTATATGGATAAGGAATTGATTAACAAGCTCTTCATATTCTACATAAGGATCAGAGTTAGAATATGCTTCTTAAGTTTGGCCACTTCACCTAAAAAACACAAAGAGCTAAGAGAATAGACAAAATCCAGTGGAGGGCAACGAAGATGATATCAGAGTTAAAATAGCCGAGTTGCGCTGAAAGACTAGAAGCCTGAAATTTGCCCATCTTGGTAGAGGTATTCATAAGGTACTTACAGCGAACTGTACTTCAAAAGATATGAGACAGGACCACCAGAGGACAAAGCACAAAATTAAGCAAGAAAACTTAAAAAAATGTAAAGATGTGCTTCTGTAGTATGAGATGTGTTAAATGGAATAAAATTACTGAGGATGTGGATAATTCAGACAGCATACATATATTAAAGAAGTTTTGTGACTGGAGAGAATGTTCAACTGATGATCACCTATGAGTGTAGAACTCACTCCCTGTACAGTATAAATAGGTAATTTCACTTCTATTCATGTCCTTAGAATTTCAGGGAGCAGCTACATTAGTTTTAGAACCTTATTTTACTGTGGAACAGAAAGGCATCTCCCCTCTCTCATAACTGATTATTTTTCATTTTTATCTCAGTGTACAGAAAGGTGTGTGTTACCATCTGTACACCCGTGCTAGGGAACAAACCTTGGATGAATATCCTCTGCCTGAAATTCAACGTACTCGTCTTGAGGAGATTATTCTTCATGTTAAGATCTTACGATTAGGTTCTGTCAAGCCATTCCTTTCAAAAGTGATGATGCCTCCTGATGAGTCTGTTGTGGATGTATCACTGCAGGTAAGAAAAATTTTGGGTTCTAGAGGGAGAAAAGTTGAATTTCCGTCATGACCAGATTAGATTTTCAGGAAAAGGAACCAACTCTTCCTAATCCATTTATAATTTGATGTCATTTGTTTTAATCTGTTCCCAAGTTTTTTGCCCACAACAAATGGTTTACCATGTTGTTTTTGCTGTTTTGTATTTTTTTCTATCTTCTTGGGTCAATCACTTAAAACTTGGGTGTTACATACCATGGATCAGTATGTTGTAATGCCTTTTCTATTTTTCTGATTTGTCATATATAAAGGTTTTTATATGGTCAAAGGTCAAACAATCCCAAAGGCATTCACCATTATGTCTCCCATAGGAAGACATGTTTTTGCTAAGTATCCTCCTCCTCCTTGCCTGATGCTGGTTCTTGACTCACCCCAGGTCTTACCTATTCCTGTGTCTTATCCCTCTCTGCAATGTACCAATAAAAAAAAGAGCGTGGTTGAGAGAGCAGAAGAGGGTGTTTTGCAATGGTTTGGGCACATGGATAGAATGAGTGAGGAAAGATTGACCAAGAGGATATATGTGTCGGAGGTGGAGGGAACGAGGAGAAGAGGGAGACCAAATTGGAGGTGGAAAGATGGAGTGAAAAAGATTTTGTGTGATCGGGGCCTGAACATGCAGGAGGGTGAAAGGAGGGCAAGGAATAGAGTGAATTGGAGCGATGTGGTATACCGGGGTTGACGTGCTGTCAGTGGATTGAATCAAGGCATGTGAAGTGTCTAGGGTAAACCATGGAAAGCTGTGTAGGTATGTATATTTGCGTGTGTGGACGTATGTATATACATGTGTATGGGGGTGGGTTGGGCCATTTCTTTCGTCTGTTTCCTTACGCTACCTCGCAAACGCGGGAGACAGCGACAAAGCAAAAAAGATGGTATTGCAGTGGAATTTATTAAGAAAGGGGGTGACTGTATTGTTGACTGGTTGGTAAGGTTATTTAATGTATGTATGACTCATGGTGAGGTGCCTGAGGATTGGCGGAATGCGTGCATAGTGCCATTGTACAAAGGCAAAGGGGATAAGAGTGAGTGCTCAAATTACAGAGGTATAAGTTTGTTGAGTATTCCTGGTAAATTATATGGGAGGGTATTGATTGAGAGGGTGAAGGCATGTACAGAGCATCAGATTGGGGAAGAGCAGTGCGGTTTCAGAAGTGGTAGAGGATGTGTGGATCAGGTGTTTGCTTTGAAGAATGTATGTGAGAAATACTTAGAAAAGCAAATGGATTTGTATGTAGCATTTATGGATCTGGAGAAGGCATATGATAGAGTTGATAGAGATGCTCTGTGGAAGGTATTAAGAATATATGGTGTGGGAGGCAAGTTGTTAGAAGCAGTGAAAAGTTTTTATCGAGGATGTAAGGCATGTGTACGTGTAGGAAGAGAGGAAAGTGATTGGTTCTCAGTGAATGTAGGTTTGCGGCAGGGGTGTGTGATGTCTCCATGGTTGTTTAATTTGTTTATGGATGGGGTTGTAAGGGAGGTAAATGCAAGAGTCCTGGAAAGAGGGGCAAGTATGAAGTCTGTTGGGGATGAGAGAGCTTGGGAAGTGAGTCAGTTGTTGTTCGCTGATGATACAGCGCTGGTGGCTGATTCATGTGAGAAACTGCAGAAGCTGGTGACTGAGTTTGGTAAAGTGTGTGGAAGAAGAAAGTTGAGAGTAAATGTGAATAAGAGCAAGGTTATTAGGTACAGTAGGGGTGAGGGTCAAGTCAATTGGGAGGTGAGTTTGAATGGAGAAAAACTGGAGGAAGTGAAGTGTTTTAGATATCTGGGAGTGGATCTGTCAGCGGATGGAACCATGGAAGCGGAAGTGGATCATAGGGTGGGGGAGGGGGCGAAAATTTTGGGAGCCTTGAAAAATGTGTGGAAGTCGAGAACATTATCTCGGAAAGCAAAAATGGGTATGTTTGAGGGAATAGTGGTTCCAACAATGTTGTATGGTTGCGAGGCGTGGGCTATGGATAGAGATGTGCGCAGGAGGATGGATGTGCTGGAAATGAGATGTTTGAGGACAATGTGTGGTGTGAGGTGGTTTGATCGAGTAAGTAACGTAAGGGTAAGAGAGATGTGTGGAAATAAAATGAGCGTGGTTGAGAGAGCAGAAGAGGGTGTTTTGAAATGGTTTGGGCACATGGAGAGAATGAGTGAGGAGAGATTGACCAAGAGGATATATGTGTCGGAGGTGGAGGGAACGAGGAGAAGAGGGAGACCAAATTGGAGGTGGAAAGATGGAGTGAAAAAGATTTTGTGTGATCGGGGCCTGAACATGCAGGAGGGTGAAAGGAGGGCAAGAAATAGAGTGAATTGGAGTCATGTGGTATACAGGGGTTGACGTGCTGTCAGTGGATTGAAGCAAGGCATGTGAAGCATCTGGGGTAAACCATGGAAAGCTGTGTAGGTATGTATATTTGCGTGTGTGGACGTGTGTATGTACATGTGTATGGGGGGGGGGCATTTCTTTCGTCTGTTTCCTTGCGCTACCTCGCAAACGCGGGAGACAGCGACAAAGTATAAAAAAAAAAAAAAAAAAAAAAAAAAAAAAAAAAAAAAAAAAAAAAATATATTTATATATATATATATATATATATATATATATATATATATATATATATATATATATTTATATATATATATATATATATATATATATATATATATATATATATATATATATATATATATATATATACATATATATAGTTGAGGGAATAATTGGTATACATGGGGTGTTCAGTGTTGTAAATGGAAAAGGTGAAGAGCTTGTAGCTTTATGTGCTGAAAAAGGACTGATGATTGGGAATACCTGGTTTAAAAAGAGACATATACATAAGTATACGTATGTAAGTAGGAGAGATGGCCAGAGAGCGTTATTGGATTATGTGTTAATTGATAGGCGCGTGAAAGAGAGACTTTTGGATGTTAATGTGCTGAGAGGTGCAACTGGAGGGATGTCTGATCATTATCTTGTGGAGGCGAAAGTGAAGATTTGTAGAGGTTTTCAGAAAAGAAGAGAGAATGTTGGGGTGAAGAGAGTGGTGAGAGTAAGTGAGCTTGGGAAGGAGACTTGTGTGAGGAAGTACCTGGAGAGAATGAGTACAGAATGGAAAAAGGTGAGAACAAAGGATGTAAGGGGAGTTGGGGAGGAATGGGATGTATTTAGGGAAGCAGTGATGGCTTGCACAAAAGATGCTTGTTGCATGAGAAGCTTGGGAGGTGGGCAGATTAGAAAGGGTAGTGAGTGGTGGGATGAAGAAGTAAGATTATTAGTGAAAAAGAAGAGAGAGGCATTTAGACGATTTTTGCAGGGAAATAATGCAAATGAGTAGGAGATGTATAAAAGAAAGAGGCAGGAGTTCAAGAGAAAGCAGGAGGTCAAGAGAAAGGTGCAAGAGGTGAAAAAGAGTTGGGGTGAGAGAGTATCGTTAAATTTTAGGGGGAAAAAAAAGATGTTTTGGAAGGAGGTAAATAAAGTGTGTAAGACAAGGGAACAAATGGGAACTTCAGTGAAGGGGGCTAATGGGGAGGTGATAACAAGTAGTGGTGATGTGAGAAGGAGATGGAGTTAGTATTTTGAAGGTTTGTTGAATGTGTTTGATGATAGAGTGGCAGATATAGAGTGTTTTGGTCAAGGTGGTGTGCAAAGTGAGAGGGTTAGGGAAAATGATTTGGTAAAACAGAGAAGAGGTAGTAAAAGCTTTGCGTAAGATGAAAGCCGGCAAGGCAGCGGGTTTGGATGGTATTGCAGTGGGATTTATTAAAAAAGGGGGTGACTGTATTATTGACTGGTTGGTAAGGTTATTCAATGTATGTATGACTCATGGTGAGGTGCCTGAGGATTGGCGGAATGCTTGCATAGTGCCATTGTACAAAGGCAAAGAGGATAAAAGTGAGTGCTTAAATAACAGAGGTACAAGTTTGTTGAGTATTCCTGGGAAATTATATGGGAGGGTATTGAATGAGAGGGTGAAGGCATGTACAGAGCATCAGATTGGGGAAGAGCAGTGTGGTTTCAGAAGTGGTAGAGGATGTGTGGATCAGGTGTTTGCTTTGAAGAATGTATGTGAGAAATACTTAGAAAAGCAAATGGATTTGTATGTAGCATTTATGAATCTGGAGACGGCATATGAGAGAGTTGATAGAGATGTTCTGTGGAAGGTATTAAGAATATATGGTGTGGGAGGCAAGTTGTTAGAAGCAGTGAAAAGTTTTTCTCGAGGATGTAAGGCATGTGTACATGTAGGAAGAGAGGAAAGTGATTGGTTCTCAGTGAATGTAGGTTTGCGGCAAGGGTGTGTGATGTCTCCATGGTTGTTTAATTTGTATATGGATGGGGTTGTTAGGGAGATGAATGCAAGAGTTTTGGAAAGAGGGGCAAGTATGCAGTCTGTTGTGGATGAGAGAGCTTGGGAGGTGAGTCAGTTGTTGTTCACTCATGATACAGTGCTGGTGGCTGATTCGTGTGAGAAACTGCAGAAGCTGGTGACTGAGTTTGGTAAAGTGTGTGAAAGAAGAAAGGTGAGAGTAAATGTGAACAAGAGCAAGGTTATTAGGTACAGTAGGGTTGAGGGTCAAGTCATTTGGGAGGTAAGTTTGAATGGAGAAAAAGTGGAGGAAGTGAAGTGTTTTAGATACCTGGGAGTGGATTTGGCAGCGGATGGAACCATGGAAGTGGAAGTGAATCATAGGGTGGGGGAGGGGGCGAAAATTCTGGGAGCATTGAAGAATGTGTGGAAGTCGAGAACATTATCTCGGAAAGCAAAAATGGGTATGTTTGAAGGAATAGTGGTTCCAACAATGTTATATGGTTGCGAGGTGTGGGCTATGGATAGAGTTGTGTGGATGTGCTGGAAATGAGATGTTTGAGGACAGTATGTGGTGTGAGGTGGTTTGATCGAGTAAGTAATAATAGGGTAAGAGAGATGTGTGGTAATAAAAAGAGTGAGGTTGAGAGAGCAGAAGAGGGTGTTTTGAAATGGTTTGGTCACATGGAGAGAATGAGTGAGGAAAGATTGACCAAGAGGTTATATGTGTCAGAGATGGAGGGAACGAAGAGAAGTGGGAGACCAAATTGGAGGTGGAAATATGGAGTGGAAGAGATTTTGAGTGATCGGGGCCTGAACATGCAGGAGGGTGAAAGGCGTATGAGGAATAGAATGAATTGGAAAAAAGTGGTATACTGGGGTCACCGTGCTGTCAATGGATTGAACCAGGGCATGTGAAGCGTCTGGAGTAAACCATGGAAAGTTCTGTGGGGCCTGGATGTGGAAAGGGAACTGTGATTTCGGTGCACTATTACATGACAGCTGGAGACTGAGCGTGAACGAATGTGGCCTTTGTTGTCTTCTCCTAGCACTACCTCACACACATGAGGGGGGAGGGGGTTGTTATTTCATGTGTGGCGAGGTGGCGATGGGAATGAATAAAGGCAGACAGTATGAATTATGTACATGTGTATATATGTATATGTCTGTGTGTGTATATATGTATACGTTGAGATGTATAGGTACGTATATTTGCGTGTGTGGACGTGTATGTATATACATGTGTATGTGGGTGGGTTGGGCCATTATTTCGTCTGTTTCCTTGCACTACCTCGCTAATGCGGGAGACAGCGACAAAGCAAAATACATAAATAAATAAATCAGCAAACAACAACTGACTCACTTCCCAAGCTCTCTCATCCACAACAGATTGCATACTTGCCCCTCTTTCCAAAACTCTTGCATTCACCTCCCTAATAACCACATCCATAAACAAATTAAACAACCATGGAGACATCACGCACCCCTGCCGCAAACCGACATTCACTGAGAACCAATCACTTTCCTCTATTCCTACTTGTACACATGCCTTATATCCTCGATATAAACTTTTCACTGCTTCTAACAACTTACCTCCCACACCATATATTCTTAATACCTTCCACAGAATATCTCTATCAACTCCATCGTCATATGCCTTCTCCAGATCCATAAATGCTACATACAAATCCATTTGCTTTTCTAAGTATTTCTCACATACATTCTTCAAAGCAAACACCTGATCCACACATCCTCTACCACTTCTGAAACCACACTTCTCTTCCCGAATCTGATGCTCTGTACATGCCTTCACCCTCTCAATCAATACCCTACCATGTAATTTCCCAGGAATACTCAACAAACTTATTTTTTTTTTTTTTTTTTTTCATACTATTCGCTATTTCCCGCGATAGCGAGGTAGCGTTAAGAACAGAGGACTGGGCCTTTGAGGGAATATCCTCACCTGGACCTCTTCTCTGTTCCTTCTTTTGGAAAAAAAAAAAAAAAAAAAAAAACGAGAGGGGAGGATTTCCAGCCCCCCGCTCCCTTCCCTTTTAGTCGCCTTCTACGACACGCAGGGAATACGTGGGAAGTATTCTTTCTCCCCTATCCCCAGGGATAGATATATATATATATATATATATATATATATATATATATATATATATATATATATATATACATATACATATATATATATATATATATATATATATATATATACACAGATACAGATATTTTTCATACTTGTTTGCCATTTCCCATGTTAGCAAGGTATCGCCAGGAACAGACAAAGAAAGGCCACGTTCACCTACGTCCATTCTCTACTTCTCATATGCAATGCACTGATACCACAGCCCCCCGTCCACAACCAGGACCCACAGATGTTTCCATGCTTTCCTTTGGCTACTTCATATACCCTGGTTCAGTCCAGAAAGGGTCTTTAGGGTCTGGCTATGGAAAGGGGGCTGAAGTCTCCGTGCAGTGCTCTTAAGAACTAGAGAATGGACACGAGTAAGTGCTGTCTTTGTCTATTCTTGGCACTAACTTATGGATGTGGGAATTGGTGAACAAGCGATGCTGTTATCCATCATTTCCCTGCTCCTGATAAGAGGAAAGTCTTGAAGCTGCAGAAGCCCCATAATGTGGTTCTGGGATTGTATGGTTAATAACATTATATATCTTTGAAAGATATACTGTATAGGGCTAGGTGGATTTTCAATTACCATGTCAGTACTAGTAACGTATACATCTTGATCATAACTACTTTTTCTTAACTTGCTTAACAAACTTATACCTCTGTAATTTGAGCACTCACCTTTATCCTCTTTGCCTTTGTACAATGGCACTGTGCATGCATTCCGCCAATCCTCAGGCACCTCACCATTAGTCGTACATACATTAAATATCCTTACCAACCAGTCAACAACACAGTCACCCCCTTTTTGATAAATTCCACTGCAATACCATCCAAACCTGCTGCCTTTCTTGCTTTCATCTTCTGCTAAGCTTTTACTACCTCTTCTATGTTTACCAAATCATTCTTCCTAACCCTCTCACTTCGCACACCACCTCAACCAAAACACCCTATATCTGCCACTCTATCATCACACACATTCAACAAACCTTCAAAATACTCACTCCATCTCCTTTTCACATCACCGCTTCTTGCTATCACCTCCTCAATTGCCCCCTTCACCGATGTTCACATTTGTTCTCTTGTCTTACGCACTTTATTTACGTCCCTCCAAAACATCTTTTTGTTCTCCCTAAAATTTAATGATACTCTCTCACACCAACTCTCATTTGCCCTCTTTTTCACCTCTTGCACCTTTCTCTTGACCTCCTGCCTCTTTCTTTTATACATCTCCCTGTCATTTGCACTGTTTCCCTGCAAAACTTGTCCAAATGCCTCTCTCTTCTCTTTCATTAATAATCTTACTTCTTCATCCCACCACTCACTTCCCTTTTCTACTCTGCCCACCTCCCACGCTTCTCATGTTATAAGCATCTTTTGTGCAAGCCATCACTGCTTCCCTAAATACATACCATTCCTCCCCCACTCCCCTTACGTCCTTTGCTCTCACCTTTCTCCATTCTGCACTCAGTCTCTCCTGGTACTTCCTCATGCAAGTCTCCTTCCCAAGCTCATTTACTCTCACCACTCTCTTCACTCTCTTGCACCTCTCAGCACATTAACATCCAAAAAGTCTCTCTTTTGCACGCCTATCAATTAACACATAATCCAATAAGGCTCTCTGGCCATCTCTCCTACTTACAAACATATACTTATTTATATCTCTCTTTTTAAGCCAGGTATTCCCAATCACCAGTCCTTTTTCAGCTCAGAAATCTACAAGCTCTTCACCATTTCCATTTACAACACTGAACACCCCATGTACACTAATTATTCCCTCAACTGCCACATTACTCACCTTTGCATCAAATCACCCATCACTATAACCCGGTCTTGTGCATCAAAACTACTAACACACTCACTCAGCTTCTCCCAAAACACTTGCCTCTCATGATCTTTCTTCTCATGCCCACGTGCATATGCACCAATAATCACCCATCTCTCTCCATCCACTTTTAGTTTTACCCATATCAATGTAGAGTTTACTTTCTTACACTCTATCACTTACTCCCACCACTCCTGTTTCAGGAGTAGTGCTACTCCTTCCCTTGCTCTTGTCCTTTCACCAACCCCTGACTTTACTCCAAAAACGTTCCCAAACCACTCTTCCCCTTTACCCTTAAGCTTTATTTCACTCAGAGCCAAAACATCCAGGTTCCTTTCCTCAAACATACTACCTATCTCTCCTTTATTCTCATCTTGGTTACATCCACACACATTTAGACACCCCAATCTGAGCCTTCGAGGAGGATGAGCACTCCCCATGTGACTCCTTCTGTTTCCCCTTTTAGAAAGTTAAAAGGCAGCGGGTTTGGATGGTATTGCAGTGGAATTTATTAAAAAAGGTGGTGACTATATTGTTGACTGGTTTGTAAGGTTATTTAATGTATGTATGACTCATGGTGAGGTGCCTGAGGATTGGCGAAATGCTTGCATAGTGACATTGTACAAAGGCAAAGGGGATAAAAGTGAGTGCTCAAATTACAGAGGTATAAGTTTGTTGAGTATTCCTAGGAAATTATATAGGAGGTTATTGATTGAGAGGGTGAAGGCATGTACAGAGCATCAGATTGGGGAAGAGCAGTGTGGTTTCAGAAGTGGTAGAGGATGTGTGGATCAGGTGTTTGCTTTGAAGAATATGTGTGAGAAATACTTAGAAAAGCAAATGGATTTGTATGTAGCTCTTATGGATATGAGAAGGCATATAATAGAGTTGATAAAGATGCTCTGTCATGTGTACGTGTAGGAAGAGAGGAAAGTGATTGGTTCTCAGTGAATGTAGGTTTGCAGCAGGGATGTGTGATGTCTCCATGGTTGTTTAATTTGTTTATGGATGGGGTTGTTAAGGAGGAGAATGCAAGAGTTTTGGAAAGAGGGGCAAGTATGCAGTCTGTTGTGGATGAAAGAGCTTGGGAAGTCAGTCAGTTCTTGTTCGCTGATGATACAGCACTGGTGGCTGATTCATGTGAGAAACTGCAGAAGCTGGTGACTGAGTTTGGTAAAGTGTGTGAAAGAAGAAAGGTGAGAGTAAATATGATTAAGAGCAAGGTTATTAGGTACAGTAGGGTTGAGGGACAAGTCAACTGGGAGGTAAGTTTGAATGGAGAAAAACTGGAGGAAGTGACGTGTTTTAGATATCTGGGAGTGGATTTGGCAGCGGATGGAACCATGGAAGCAGAAGTGAATCATAGGGTGGGGGAGGGGGCGAAAGTTCTGGGAGCCTTGAAGAATGTGTGGAAGTCGAGAACATTATCTCGGAAAGCAAAAATGGGTATGTTTAAAGGAATAGTGGTTCCAACAATGTTATATGGTTGCGAGGCATGGGCTGTAGATAGAGTTGTGTGGAGGAGGGTGGATGTGCTGGAAATGAGATGTTTGAGGACAATATGTGGTGTGAGGTGGTTTGATCGAGTAAGTAATAATAGGGTAAGAGAGATGTGTGGTAATAATAAGAGTGTGGTACAGTAGGGGTGAGGGTCAAGTCAATTGGGAGGTGAGTTTGAATGGAGAAAAACTGGAGGAAGTGAAGTGTTTTAGATATCTGGGAGTGGATCTGTCAGCGGATGGAACCATGGAAGCGGAAGTGGATCATAGGGTGGGGGAGGGGGCGAAAATTTTGGGAGCCTTGAAAAATGTGTGGAAGTCGAGAACATTATCTCGGAAAGCAAAAATGGGTATGTTTGAGGGAATAGTGGTTCCAACAATGTTGTATGGTTGCGAGGCGTGGGCTATGGATAGAGATGTGCGCAGGAGGATGGATGTGCTGGAAATGAGATGTTTGAGGACAATGTGTGGTGTGAGGTGGTTTGATCGAGTAAGTAACGTAAGGGTAAGAGAGATGTGTGGAAATAAAAAGAGCGTGGTTGAGAGAGCAGAAGAGGGTGTTTTGAAATGGTTTGGGCACATGGAGAGAATGAGTGAGGAGAGATTGACCAAGAGGATATATGTGTCGGAGGTGGAGGGAACGAGGAGAAGAGGGAGACCAAATTGGAGGTGGAAAGATGGAGTGAAAAAGATTTTGTGTGATCGGGGCCTGAACATGCAGGAGGGTGAAAGGAGGGCAAGAAATAGAGTGAATTGGAGTCATGTGGTATACAGGGGTTGACGTGCTGTCAGTGGATTGAAGCAAGGCATGTGAAGCGTCTGGGGTAAACCATGGAAAGCTGTGTAGGTATGTATATTTGCGTGTGTGGACGTGTGTATGTATATGTGTATGGGGGGGGGGGGTTGGGCCATTTCTTTCGTCTGTTTCCTTGCGCTACCTCGCAAACGCGGGAGACAGCGACAAAGTATAAAAAAAAAAAAAAAAAAAAAAAAAAAAGTGGTTGAGAGAGCAGAGAGGGTGTTTTGAAATGGTTTGGTCACATGGAAATAATGAGTGAGGAAAGGTTGACCAAGAGAATATATGTGTCAGAGGTGGAGGGAACGAGGAGAAGTGGGAGACCAAATTGGAGTTGGAAAGATGGAATGAAAAAGATTTTGAGTGATCGGGGCCTGAACATGCAGGAGGGTGAAAGGTGTGCAAGGAATAGAGTGAATTGGAACAATGTGGTATACTGGGGTCAATGTTCTGTCAATGGATTGAACCAGGGCGTGTGAAGCGTCTGGGGTAAACCATGGAAAGTTGTGTGGGGCCTGGATGTGGAAAGGGAGCTGTGGTTTCGGGCATTATTGCATGACAGCTAGAGACTGAGTGTGAACGAATGGGGCCTTTGTTGTCTTTTCCTAGTGCTACCTCGCACACATGAGGGGGGAGGGGGATGGTATTCCATGTGTGGCGAGGTGGCGGTGGGAATGAATAAAGGCAGACAGTGTGAATTGTGTGCATGGGTATATATGTGTGTGTCTGTGTGTGTATATATATGTGTACATTGAGATGTATAGGTATGTATATTTGCATGTGTGGACGTGTATGTATATACATTGTGTATGGGTGTGGATTGGGCCATTTCTTTCATCTGTTTCCTTGCGCTACCTCGCAAACGCGGGAGACAGTGACAAAGCAAAATAAAAATAAATGAATAAATAATAATAATAATATATAGCTAAATGTATTTTTTTTCTTTTTTCAGATGCTTCAAGCAATCAATGCACTGGATGAGAGTGAAAACTTGACTCCTCTTGGTTTCCATCTGGCCCGCCTTCCAGTGGATCCACTGACTGGTCGCATGCTTCTCATGGCTGCAATATTTTCCTGTGTTAGACCTATCTTGACGGTAGCAGCATCTCTCTCCTTTAAGGATCCATTCATAATTCCAGTGGTAAGAACATTTTACTTTTCCCCACCTTGTTCAGTGATTCCTGTATGTTTTGAGAGGATCTCAAAGATCTTCAGAAGCTAAAAACCTCTCACTCTCATGTGTTCTAGAGAAGTAAGGGGCACTTATTTCTTACAAACCACCCATTCATATTGGTTCAGATCCCACCCTGTACATAAGGAACCTCACTTGGCAAGGATGTCATCATCCCACTAATTGACACTGTTTTTGCATTCAAAATAGAACCATATTTTGTGGTGAATGGTGACATTTTTTTCCCCCTCTCTGTTTTACTTTTTATCACAGGTTTTAAATGCATAGGCCCCCATATATGGTAGGGACTAGAATGGTGAAGTCCCAGATTGATGACAGTGATTCAAACCCTGTTGTGCTAGTTTGAGTCAAACATCAACCAGTCGAACCTCCACTAGTCTGGCACTGCCTACAGACCTTGACTGTCTTTACTGTAGACAAGAGGCTTCCATAGTGTGATCATGGAGGAATGGGGCTTATTTGTTTTGAAGAGATTATTTTTCACAGAGTTAGGAGCATTTGAGAGTAACTTGTGGACATAAATCACTCCCCAAGTCACAGTAGGCAGATTGGAATCACTTGTTCCACTAACATGTTATTCCCATGCTTTGCTGTGCCATGAAATAGTGGGACACCATGGCCCATTTATCAGGGCAGTTATAGCATAATCCCAGTAAAAAATAAGTTTTTGTATAGAAAAGCTTGCTCAGTGGCACCTTTGTTTGGATTTCTGTATCTTTTCTCAATCATTTGTGTGTCTGGAGATCATCTTATTATCGTCTGATAATGATTTTAGGATTTTCAAAGCGTGTACTGAGTCAAAAGGTTTTTAAGTTTTATTTAGCATATAGAGAGATAACTAAATCTTTTTCTAAATTGGATACCCTTATGAGTAGTCCATCTCTTTTAAGGCTTTTGCTATACCTTGCTCTTGTATGTCAGTTAAGCCGTGATGCACATTCCTGAAGCTCCTATGAAATACAATTTTTTCATTCCCTGAGTCATCATTGGAGGATATAAAGGGAAATTATTGGTCATTTTTCTTTCCAAAAAGTCCTAATGTCCTTGCTAGTACAGTACACCAGTACACCAGTGATATACTGATTGATCTTTTCAATGATGAAAGGCTGATCCAAGCAGGATTCTATCACAGAGTCACTTAGATGATAGCCATTAGTACAAGTACATCCTGTATAGATGATCATACATGATGGGACCTTACATTTTTTTAAAAAGCGTAAGATGAGATAATTTCATATCCGAGTCATCAGTGGGGCATATAGGCTAAACTGGTGATCCTACAGTACCATCCCCAATGACAGGCAAAGGGTGCACAAGGAAATGGTTTATCTTTCTGTTTTAGTTCCTTCCAGTTTAAGTCCCATAATCATGCAAGTCATGGATGCATGAGGGAAGAATTCCACCCACAAGGCTGAATGTAAAAGAACAATATTAAAGCTTTAGTTCTTAATGTTTGGGCTTATTGTTGGGACTTGGCTGTGGGTCTGACAAGTCCTTTACGCATCTCTTAGATAGAGGAAAAGTGCTATTACTACCTAGATTTTGGCAGTCTGAGAATTTGACACTTTTGAGGAAACAGGAGCACTGATCCAGTGTACTTTAGTTTTCAACAAGGCTGGAGTATACTCCTCTCTTTAGAATGTGTATGTGTTTATTAAGAATATATATGTACATCAATATTGATTAAAGTAATACTACACATGGATTTATGAAAATCTTAAGTGATTGTATGATAGTTTTGAGTTTATGATAATTCTAATGAGAAAAGCTGGGATCAGTGTGCATAAGGTATTTTGAGTTTTATGAAGCAAGAGTGTGGGAATATGTGATAGAGTGTAAGAATGTGAATTCTAGATTGATATGGTTAAAACTGAAAGTGGATGGAGAGAGATGGGTGATTATTGGTGCCTATGCACCTGGTCATGAGAAGAAAGATCATGAGGCAAGTGTTTTGGGAGGAGCTGAGTGAATGTATTAGCAGCTTTGATGCACGAGACCAGGTGATAGTGATAGATGATTTGAATGCAAAGGTGAGTAATGTGGCAGTTGAGGATATAATTGGTGTATATGGGGTGTTCAGTGTTGTAAATGGAAATGATGAAGAGCTTGTGGAATTGTGTGCTGAAAAACGACTGGTGATTGGGAGTACCTGGTTTAAAAAGAGAGATAAACATAAGTATACTTATGTGAGTAGGAGAGATGGCCAGAGGATGTTATTGGATTACGTGTTAATTGATAGGCATGTAAAAGAGACTTTTGGATGTTAATGTGTTGAGAGGGGTAGCTGGAGGGAAGTCTGATCATTGTCTTTTGGAGGTGAAGGTGAAGATTTGTAGAGGTTTTCAGAAAAGAAGAGAGAATGTTGGGGACAAGAGAGTGGTGAGAGTAAGTGAGCTTGGAAAGGAGACTTGTGTGAGGAAATACCAGGAGAGACTGAGTGCAGAACGGCTAAAGGTGAGAGCAAATTACGTAAGGGGAGTGGAGGAGGAATGGGATGTATTTAGGGAAGCAGTGATGTTTTGCACAAAAGATGCATGTGGTATGAGGAAGGTGGAAGGTGGACAGATTAGAAAAGGTAGTGAATGGTGGAATGAAGAAGTAAGATTGTTAGTGAAAGAGAAGGGAGAGGAGTTTGGAAGATTTTTGTTGGGAAGTAGTAAAGATGACAGAGATGTATAAAAGAAAGCGGGAGGAAGTTAAGAGAAAGGTGCACGAGGTGAAAAAGAGGGCAAATGAGAGTTGGAGTGAGAGAGTATCATTAAATTTTAGGTTGGATGAAAAAAGATGTTTTGGAAGGAGGTCAGTAAAGTGCGTAAGAGAAGAGAACAAATGGGAACATCGGTGAAGGGGGCAGATAGGGAGGTAATAACAAGTAGTGATGAAGTGAGAAGGAGATGGAGTGAATATTTTGAAGGTTTGTTGAATATGTTAGATGATAGAGTGGCAGATATGGGGTGTTTTGGTTGGGGTGGTGTGCGAAGTGAGAAAGTCAGGGAGAATGGTTTGGTGAACAGAGAAGAAGTAGTGAAAGCTTTGCGGAAGATGAAAGCTGGCAAGGCGGCGGGTTTGGAAAGTATTGCAGTGGAATTTATAAAAAAGGTGACTGTGTTGTTGATTGGTTGATAAGGATATTCACTGTATGTATGGATCATGGTGAAGTGCCTGAGGATTGGCAGAATGCATGCATAGTGCCATTGTACAAAAGCAAAGGGTATAAAGGTGAGTATTCAAATTTCAGAGGCATAAGTTTCTTGAGGATTTCTGGGAAATTATATGGGAGGGTATTGATTAAGAGGGTAAGGGCATGTACAGAGCATCAGACTAGGGAGGAGCTGTGTGGTTTCAGAAGTGGTAGAGGATGTGTGGATCAGGTGTTTGCTTTGAAGAATGTATGTGAGAAACACTAAGAAAAACAGATGGATTTGTATGTAGCATTTATGGATCTGGTGAAGTCATATGATAGGGTGGATAGAGATGCTTTGTGGAAGGTATTAAGAGTATATGGTGTGGGAGGTAAGTTGCTAGATGCAGTGAAAAGTTTTTATCAAGGATGTAAGGCATGTGTACAAGTAGGAAGAGGGGAAAGTGATTGGTTCCCAGTGAATGTCTGTTTGCAGCAGGGGTGCATGATGTCTCCATAGTTGTTTAATTTTGTTTATGGATGGGGTTGTTAGGGAGATGAATGCTATAGTTTTGGGAAGAGGGGCAAGTTTGCAGTCTATTGTGGATGAGAGAGCTTGGGAAGTGAGTCAGTTGTTGTTCGCTGATGATACAGTGCTTGTGGCTGATTTGGGTGAGAAACTGCAGAAGCTGGTTACCGAGTTTGGTAAAGTGTGTGAAAGAAGAAAGCTGAGAGTAAATGTGAATAAGAGCAAGGTTATTAGTTACAGTAGGGTTGAGGGACAAGTCAATTGGGAGGCAAGTTTGGATAGAGAAAAACTGGAGGAAGTGAAGTGTTTTAGGTATCTGGGAATGGATTTGGCAGCGGATGGAACCATGGAGCGGAAGTGAATCACAGGGTTGGGGAGGGGGTGAAAGTTCTGGGAGCGTTGAAAAAATTGGAAATTGAGAACGTTATCTTGGAAAGCAGAAATTATGTTTAAAGGATTAGTGGATCCAACAATGATATATGGTTGCAAGCCGTGGGCTATAGATAGAGTTGTGCGGAGGAGGGTGGATGTGCTGGAAATGAGATGTTTGAGGACAATATGTGGTGTGAAGTGGTTTGATTGAGTAAGTAATGAAAGAGTAAGAGAGATGTGTGGTAATAAAAAGAGTGTGGTTGAGAGAGCAGAAGAGGGTGTTTTGAAATGGTTTGGTCATGTGGAGAGAATTAGTGAGGAAAGATTGACAAAGAGGATATATGTGTCAGAGGTGGAGGGAATGAGGAGAAGTGGGAGACCAAATTTGAGGTGGAAAGATGGAGTGAAAAAGATTTTGAGTGATCGGGGCCTGAACATGCAGGAGGGTGAAAGGTGTGCTAGGAATAAAGTGAATTGGAATGATGTAGTATACCGGGGTCGACGTGCTGTCAGTGGATTGAACCAGGGCATGTGAAGCGTCTGGGGTAAACCATGGAAAGTTTTGTGGGGCCTGGATTTGGAAAGGGAACTGTAGTTTCGGTGCATTATACATGACAGCTAGAGACCGAGTTTGAATGAGTGTGGCCTTTATTGTTTTTTCCTAGCACTACCTCGCGCACATGCGGGGGGAGGGGGTAGTCATTTCGTGTGTGGCAGGGTGGCGACGGGAATGAATAAGGGCAGACAGTAAGAAATATGTACATGCATATATATGTATATGTCTGTGTGTGTATATATATGTATATGTTGAGATGTATAGGCATGTATATGTGCGTGTGTGGATGTGTATGTATGTACATGTGTATGTGGGTGGGTTGGGCCACTCTTTCGTCTGTTTCCTTGCGCTACCTTCGCTAATGTGGGAGACAGCGACAAAGTATGATAATAGTAATAAATTTTTTTTTATCCATATGAAGCTATTTCTACACTTCACAAGAAATTTAATACTGGAAACCAGATACCCTGCTCTTATATCATGCATCTGGCAGTGCAGACAGAGCTGCATTACCTTAAAGATTTGCACATGTTGATAGCAAAAGGACGGGCAAATCCAGCCGAGTCCTACATTGTTGCCATCTGAAGAGATTACCCTGTTCATTTTCATTACTAAGAATGCTTAAGGATTTTTTTTTTCATAATTACTACTACACAGGGGGGGTAAGCCACAAAACTAACTTGCTGCATTGATTAGGTCAAGGAAAATTTAGCAAGTACAGTACAAATACTTTCTTGAATAATTGAATAATTGTAGAGAAGAAATGAAATGGTGCCACTGTTTGGAGGCTTGATTGATATGGGGACAGAAAAGTACTCTTGTTTGGCATTTTAATCTGTATGGAGAAATATTGAATAATGCCATCTTTTTGGGTTTTCTGGTTAACTGAGTCATTGAGAAATGGGAAATCACTGTGCTAGAGTTCAATAGAGTTCATAGTTATGGTAGACTGTTGGTTTTGTGGGTGTAATGATAGTGAAAGATTTTTGCTGTAAGAGCGAAAGATTTTTGCTGTAAGAGTGAAAGTTTTGATCGTCCATATGAAGTCATGGAAAGAAATGTGTATTTATATTGATTTATGTACTTATGTTGTGAAAGAAATCTCAAAATGGATTTCGGATAATATTTTTCTACCATTTTCTTATCAGGGCAAAGAACGTGCAGTTGATGATGTCAAGAAAAAGCTTAGCAAAGGTACTAAAAGTGACCATATACTTCTAGTCACAGTTTATGATGGCTGGGAACGTGCATTGCAGCACCGTCAAGACAAACATTACTGCTGGGACAATTTCCTTTCCTCCTCTGTATTACATCAACTCAAGTAAGACATCCATTTTACCATTATATTCTTCTGAAATTGATCCATCAAGCAGAGAAGTGTATCTGTTTTTCACTAAAGACTAGATTGTGTTGGTGATTCAAAATGTATTGCTGCTCAGCAGCATAAGAATAGAAATATAAATCCATCTGTATAGGCTACATTACAGTTTAGTTGAAATTATAGCATCTTCAGAGTGATTGCCGTTTAGATACTGAAATTTACACCTCATCAGTTTATGGAAAAAGTACTAAATAACCAATATGAATGTATGTAAAGAAAGTTTTTTCAGATGAAAGAACTAAAATTCCTTACAGTGACGCAGTAAGTATACATCCTTTGTGGTATCCCCCTTCTTTGCATGTTAGAACATTTCAGGAGAGAACAATCAACTGGTATAGAAACTTGCCAGGGACAGAGTCACTGGTTTCATGTATCTCTGTAAATACCTTACCCCTCACCATCTTTGCGTGGCAAGATACACACATGGATCATTTTTTTAATATCGTCTTTGCTATTTTCATTAGGATTTTTCTGATCAGCAACATAATTGGTTTTATCATTGTCAGTTTTCTTTTGGTATTTCACTTTTTCTTTTGGTATTTCACTTCCTTTTGATGCTGAGTTTACCAGAAGTTGGTAAATTGCTATACTTGTCAATTGCTGATTAGTTTTTGTTATTTATTTTGATTTATATTTATTAGTTTATATGGTACATACTTTCTTGGAGTGCTTCCAGTGTTTTTGATGGCTTAGACTTTTTATTATACTATTTACTATACCTTTATTCTAACTTTCTAAAAGGGGAAACAGAAGGAGTCATGCGGGGAGTGCTCCTCCTCCTTAAAGGCTCAGATTGGGGTGTCTAAATGTGTCTGGATGTAACCAAGATGAGAAAAAAGGAGAGATAGGTAGTATATTTGAGGAAAGAAACCTGGATGTTTTGGCTCTAAGTGAAACAAAGCTCAAGAGTAAAGGTGAACAGTGGTTTGGGAGTAAAGTCAGGGGTTTGGTGAGAGGACGGGAGCAAAGGAAGGAGTAGCACTATTCATGAAGCAGGAGTTGTGGGAGTTATGTGATAGAGTGTAAGAAAGTAAACTCTAGATTGATATGGGTAAAACTGAAAGTGGTTGGAGAGAGATGGATGATTACTGGTGCCTATGCACCTGTTCATGAGAGGAAAGATCATGAGAGGCAAGTGTTTTGGGACTTTGATGCATGAGACCAGGTTATAGTGATGGGTGATTTGAATGCAAAGGTGAGTAATGTGGCAGTTGAGGGTATAATTGGTGTACTGTATATGGGGTGTTCAGTGCTGTAAATGGAATGGTGAAGAGCTTGTGGACTTATGTGCTGAAAAAGGACTGGTGATTGGGAATACCTGGTTTAGAAAGAGAGATATACCTAAGTATACGTACGTGAGTAGGAGAGATGGCCAGAGAGCATTATTGGATTACTTGTTAATTGATAGGTACCTGAGAGAGAGAATTTTGGATGTTAATGTGTTGAGAGGGGCAGCTGGAGGGATGTCTGATCATTATCTTTTGGAGGCAAAGGTGAACATTTGTAGAGCTTTTCAGAAAAGAAGAGAATGTTGGGGTGAAGAGAGTGGTGAGAGTAAGTGAGCTTGGAAAGGAGACTAGTGTGAGGAAGTACGAGGAGAGATTGAGTGCAGAATGGAAAAAGGTGAGAGCAAAAGACATGAGGGGAGTGGAGGAGGACTAGGATGTGTTTAGGGAGGCAGTGATAGCTTGCACAAAAGATGCTTGTGGCATGAGGAAGGTGGGAGGTGGGCAGACTAGAAGGGTAGTAAGTGGTGGGATGAAGAAGTAAGATTATTAGTGAAAGAGAAGAGAGAGGCATTTGGACAAGTTTTGCAGGGAAATAGTGTAAATGACTGAGAGATGTATAAAAGAAAGAGGGAGAAGGTCAAGAGAAAGGTGCAAGAGGTGAAAAAGAGGGCAGATGAGAGTTGGGGTGAGAGAGTATCGTTAAATTTTAGGGAGAAACTCTCTTTGAGAGAGAGAAAGCAAGTTAAATATGTTCAGTGTATTACACTATAAAAGAAGTAAGATTGAACTCTGCTTTGTTGTACGTTCACTAACAAAACAAGCTGAAATTGATAAAGATAATCTAGTGACACTTTACAAGATTGAGGGAATGAAAGATTGTAATTCAGTGAAAGGTTAAGAGAACTAGAACTTTATAGTTTGAAAAGAGAAATGTAATAGATCTAAAAAATTTCACATCAGGGAAGAAACACAGTAATCAGATTTTCAAGAATCCTTTTGAATGTCACAAACGCACCAGACAAAAAATTTACAAGAGCACTTAGTTGAATATGAAAACCTACAATAGGTAAGAAAAGAATCCTTTAAAAGCTGTTTAGGTAAATGGTTAATAGTGGTTCCAAGTGAACCCAAAATGACTCCTTTGCAATGCTCTTGGTTTACTGTAGCAAACAGTAACACTGTCATCAAAGAAGTGGTACATGCAGTAAGTGTTACAAATTAGCCCAGTTTCCTAGCAAAATTTCATTTATTATGGAGACTGAATCTTAATTCACTTTTTAAAGCTGCAACCATTTGTTTCAGGAATATGCGGAGACAGTTTATGGGATTACTGCATGAACACAAATTTGTCAGCACACAGAACCCTCATGCAGGTAAGATGTTAACAAAGCTTGGTACAGATCTTGTCTTTTAAAGGAATATTTTTGATGTCAGATGTTTTCTTTTTGTTTTCTACCTAAAGTAAAAGTATTTGGCCTCATTTATATATTTTATTATTTATTTTATTTTGCTTTGTCGCTGTCTCTTGCGTTAGTGAGGTAGCGCAAGGAAACAGACGTAAGAATGGTCCAACCCTCCCACATACACGTATATACATACATGTCCACACACGCAAATGTACATACCTATACATCTCAACATATACATATATATATATCTTTCTTTTCTTTCAAACCATTCGCCATTTCCCACATTAGCAAGGTAGCGTTAAGAACAGAGGACTGGGCCTCTGAGGGAATATCCTCACCTGGCCTCCTTCTCTGTTCCTTCTTTTGGAAAATGAAAAAAAAAACGAGAGGGGAGGATTTCCAGTCCCCCGCTCCCTCCCCTTTTAGTCGCCTTCTGCGACACGCAGGGAATACGTGGGAGGTATTCTTTCTCCCCTATCCTCCATCTTTCCACCTCCAGTTTGGTCTCCCATTTCTCCTCGTTCCCTCCACCTCTGACATATATCCTCTAGGTCAGTCTTTCCTCACTCATTCTCTCCATGTGACCAAACCATTTCAAAACATCCTCTTCTGCTCTCTCAACCACACTCTTTTTATTACCACACATCTCTCTTACCCTTTCATTACTTACTCGATCAAACCACCTCACACCACATATTGTCCTCAAACATCTCACTTTGGCCTTGTATTGCCAAGAATTTGCCAGTAGAAAAATCTCTACAATTTGATTAACACTGTAATTGCCTGTTTGAAGTGTGTGGGGAGGGAGTTTTACGCTTAAGAGGGTCCATCTCTTGAACATTTCCTGTTATATACAGTTTCTTAAATGTATGTATGCTGTCTTTATTAAACATGTCCTCAGTCATTCTTTTTCCAATAGCTACCACCCTTATACTATAAAAGTACTTCTTTACATCTTTTTTAACAAGTTTTTTGCTAAACCTTATATGCTATTCTCTGGTTGCTCTGTCCTTATGCCTCTCGAAAAACTGTTCACTGTCCATATCATTGATCTGTTTTAAAAACATTAAGGTTGTGAACAAGTCATCCCTTACTCTCTTAAAGCCTTTCCTTGTAATTCAGCTCTCTTAACTCTGGTACCATCTTTGTTGCTGTCTCCTGTACATTCTCTGTTAGCTTTTTGTGCTTCTTTGATAGTTTGTCTCCTCAACTATTTCCCTAATGATTATTAGTATCTTTTGTGAGCACAATCTTGAATTCATTCATCCATGAAAGTGTAGATCTGGACAGCAAACTGAAATCATTTGAAGATGGCTGTGAGTATGGATGTGTAGGTTGTGTGTGTATTTTCTTTTCACTAATGTCCCTATTGTCAATATATTGAATTTTCTCCGAGAGGGTATTGGTTCAAACGTTGATGGAATTCCTTGTAGTCACATTGTCAGATTAGAATATGTGTAGGTAATACATCATTCACCTTAATGGAAAATATTTTACTGAGAGGTTTGGCATGACCATGGGTAATTCTTTACCATCAGTGTTGTTTTATTTGTACTTGGAATATTTTAAAACTAGTTTGTTGAGTAATATTTTTCAATTTATTTATTTATTATACTTTGTCGTTGTCTCCCGCTTCAGCTAGGTAGCACAAGGAAACTGACGAAAGAATGGCCCAACCCACCCATATACACATGTAATATACAGCCGAATACTGTTATGCAGTTCAAATATGTTGGTGAATTATTGTTTTTGGCATGGCCATGCATATATTGCATTGTTTTTTACAAGACTAAATAACTTGTCCCAGCCTATAAACTTCACTGTTTCAGAAGAAAATAACAATAGTTTATCCCTCTTGGATGTTGAGATAGCCAAGGTATGTGAAAAACTGAAGTGTTCCAAAAACTATCTAACATCCAAAATTATGTTCATTTTTATTCTAGTCATCATGTTAATGTGACTGTATTATTGACTGGTTGGTAAGGTTATTTAATGTATGTATGACTCATGGTGAGGTGCCTGAGGATTGGCGGAATGCGTGCATAGTGCCATTGTACAAAGGCAAAGGGGATAAGAGTGAGTGCTCAAATTACAGAGGTATAAGTTTGTTGAGTATTCCTGGTAAATTATATGGGAGGCTATTGATTGAGAGGGTGAAGGCATGTACAGAGCATCAGATTGGGGAAGAGCAGTGTGGTTTCAGAAGTGGTAGAGGATGTGTGGATCAGGTGTTTGCTTTGAAGAATGTATGTGAGAAATACTTAGAAAAGCAAATGGATTTGTATGTAGCATTTATGGATCTGGAGAAGGCATATGATAGAGTTGATAGAGATGCTCTGTGGAAGGTATTAAGAATATATGGTGTGGGAGGCAAGTTGTTAGAAGCAGTGAAAAGTTGTTATCGAGGATGTAGGGCATGTGTACGTGTAGGAAGAGAGGAAAGTGATTGGTTCTCAGTGAATGTAGGTTTGCGGCAGGGGTGTGTGATGTCTCCATGGTTGTTTAATTTGTTTATGGATGGGGTTGTTAGGGAGGTGAATGCAAGAGTTTTGGAAAGAGGGGCAAGTATGAAGTCTGTTGTGGATGAGAGAGCTTGGGAAGTGAGTCAGTTGTTGTTCGCTGATGATACAGCGCTGGTGGCTGATTTATGTGAGAAACTGCAGAAGCTGGTGACTGAGTTTGGTAAAGTGTGTGAAAGAAGAAAGTTAAGAGTAAATGTGAATAAGAGCAAGGTTATTAGGTACAGTAGGGTTGAGGGTCAAGTCAATTGGGAGGTAAGTTTGAATGGAGAAAAACTGGAGGAAGTAAAGTGTTTTAGATATCTGGGAGTGGATCTGGCAGCGGATGGAACCATGGAAGCGGAAGTGGATCATAGGGTGGGGGAGGGGGCGAAAATCCTGGGAGCCTTGAAGAATGTGTGGAAGTCGAGAACATTATCTCGGAAAGCAAAAATGGGTATGTTTGAAGGAATAGTGGTTCCAACAATGTTGTATGGTTGCGAGGCGTGGGCTATGGATAGAGTTGTGCGCAGGAGGGTGGATGTGCTGGAAATGGGATGTTTGAGGACAATGTGTGGTGTGAGGTGGTTTGATCGAGTAAGTAACGTAAGGGTAAGAGAGATGTGTGGAAATAGAAAGAGCATGGTTGAGAGAGCAGAAGAGGGTGTTTTGAAATGGTTTGGGCACATGGAGAGAATGAGTGAGGAAAGATTGACCAAGAGGATATATGTGTCGGAGGTGGAGGGAACGAGGAGAAGTGGGAGACCAAATTGGAGGTGGAAAGATGGAGTGAAAAAGATTTTGTGTGATCGGGGCCTGAACATGCAGGAGGGTGAAAGGAGGGCAAGGAATAGAGTGAATTGGATCGATGTGGTATACCGGGGTTGACGTGCTGTTAGTGGATTGAATCAGGGCATGTGAAGTGCCTGGGGTAAACCATGGAAAGCTGTGTAGGTATGTATATTTTCGTGTGTGGACGTATGTATATACATGTGTATGGGGGTGGGTTGGGCCATTTCTTTCGTCTGTTTCCTTGCGCTACCTCGCAAACGTGGGAGACAGCGACAAAGCAAAAAAAAAAAAAAAAAAGAAAAAAAAATGTTGATGTTAAGGAATCCATATTCATTTCTATGTTTCTAAGAGCTTTTAAGGTTGTTGACCCAGAATGATATGAAAATCATATCAGAGATAGGCAAAAAAGAAAAAACAATACCTGGTAAGGGTCATATACCATTGTCATGACATAACCAAAAAGAGATTATGATGATATGATACACAGCACAATGAAAACAATAGCCATTCCATGAAAATGTGATTGATGTTGTTTCAGTTTTCAAAAAGCTTGATGATCAGGTAGCTTTCAAAAATAACATGGTAAAGAACAGTCTTAACCAACATAATCCTAAGGTTGTGATGTGTGATGGGTAGTGTATACAAATCCTTGTGAAGAGTGTGATGAATTGTATTTTGGCCAGACAGGCAAAATGTTACCAGCATCCAGTAAGAAACATAAATATAGTGTTAGGAGCTGCAAACTTGATAGTTGATAGTGCCTTATTCCAAAATAAGGCCTCATTTGACCACTATATAGTTTGGGAAAACACCACCATTATAAGTTCAAACTGTGGTTTGGAAAGGAATGTTTTATGATTCTGTTTCTTTGCTGGTTCCTTTGAAAAAACATTAATTTTAGCTACAGCCACTTCCAGTGTTACACCTTAATGATAGAGTTGATCTGTGAACAGTTTCTGCTGCTATGATGTGTTAGATCACTGGGACCTTCTAACCCCTGAGTGACCTGGTATGACTTCACCTTGCTCTCTCGCTCTGTCCATTTAATGTGTATTATATTGTTTTATGTAAGTTGTACATGAAAGATCAAGCACCCTTACTCTGTGCTTTTGTGATTCTGTCATCATATATGGGGATAGGGGAGAAAGAAACTTCCCACATGTTCCCTGTGTGTCATAAAAGGCAACTAAAAGGGGAGGGAGCAAGGGGCTAGAAATCCTCCCATTCCATTTTTAATTTTCCAATAGAAGGAACAGAGAAGGGGGCCAAGTGAAGATATTCCCTCGAAGGCTCAGTCCTCAGTTCTTTAAGCTACTTCACGAATGCAGGAAATGGCAAATAGTATATAGAAAAACATATCAACATATGCATATATACATACATATACATACATACACATACATACTTATACATATATACACATGTACATATTCATCAAGGTTTGTTGAATGTGTTTGATAATAGAGTGACAGATATAGGGTGTTTTGGTCAAGGTGGTATGTAAAGTGAGAGGGTTAGGGAAAATGATTTGGTAAACAGAGAAGAGGTAGTAAAAGCTTTGTGGAAGATGAAAGCTGGCAAGGCAGCGGGTTTGGATGGTATTGCAGTGGAATTTAATAAAAAAGGGGGTGACTGTATTGTTGACTGGTTGGTAAGGTTATTTAATGTATGTATGATTCATGGTGAAGTGCCTGAGGATTGGTGGAATGCATGCATAGTGCCATTGTACAAAGGCAAAGGGGATAAGAGTGAGTGCTCAAATTACAGAGGTATAAGTTTGTTGAGTATTCCTGGTAAATTATATTGGAGGGTATTGATTGAGAGGGTGAAGGCATGTACAGAGCATCAGATTGGGGAAGAGCAGTGTGGTTTCAGAAGTGGTAGAGGATGTGTGGATCAGGTGTTTGCTTAGAAGAATGTATGTGAGAAATACTTAGAAAAGCAAATGGATTTGTATGTAGCATTTATGGATCTGGAGAAGGCATATGATAGATTTGATAGAGATGCTCTGTGGAAGGTATTAAGAATATATGGTGTGGGAGGCAAGTTGTTAGAAACAGTGAAAAGTTGTTATCGAGGATGTAGGGCATGTGTACGTGTAGGAAGAGAGGAAAGTGATTGGTTCTCAGTGAATGTAGGTTTACGGCAGGGGTGTGTGATGTCTCCATGGTTGTTTAATTTGTTTATGGATGGGGTTATTAGGGAGGTGAATGAAAGAGTTTTGGAAAGAGGGGCAAGTATGCAGTCTGTTGTGGATGAGAGAGCTTTGGAAGTGAGTCAGTTGTTGTTCGCTGATGATACAGTGCTGGTGGCTGATTCATGTGAGAAACTGCAGAAGCTGGTGACTGAGTTTGGTAAAGTGTGTGAAAGAAGAAAGTTGAGAGTAAATGTGAGTAAGAGCAAGGTTATTAGGTACAGTAGGGTTGAGGGTCAAGTCAATTGGAAGGTAAGTTTGAATGGAGAAAAACTGGAGGAAGTGAAGTGTTTTAGATATCTGGGAGTGGACTTGGCAGTGGATGGAACCATGGAAGCGGAAGTGAATCATAGGGTGGGGGAGGGGATGAAAATTCTGGGAGCCTTGAAGAATGTGTGGAAGTCGAGAATATTATCTCCGAAAGCAAAAATGGGTATGTTTGAAGGAATAGTGGTTCCAGCAATGTTGTATGGTTGCGAGGCGTGGGCTATGGATAGAGTTGTGTGCAGGAGGGTGGATGTGCTGGAAATGAGATGTTTGAGGACATTATGGGGTGTGAGGTGGTTTGATTGAGTAAGTAATGTAAGGGTAAGCGAGATGTGTGGTAATAAAAAGAGTGTGGTTGAGAGAGCAGAAGAGGGTGTTTTGAAATGGTTTGGTCACATGGAGAGAATGAGTGAGGAAAGATTGACCAAGAGGATATATGTGTCAGAGGTGGAGGGAGCAAGGAGAAGTGGGAGACCAAATTTGAGGTGGAAAGATGGAGTGAAAAAGATTTTGAGTGGTGGGGGCCTGAACATGCAGGAGGGTGAAAGGCGTGCATGGAGTAGAGTGAATTGGAACGATGTGGTATACCAGGGTCGACATGCTGTCAATGGATTGAACTAGGGCATGTGAAGCGTCTGGGGTAAACCATGGAAAGTTGTGTAGGTATGTATATTTTCGTGTGTGGACGTATGTATATACATGTGTATGGGGTGGGTTGGGCCATTTCTTTCGTCTGTTTCCTTGCGCTACCTCGCAAAGCGGGAGACAGCGACAAAGCAAAAAAAAAAAAAAAAGAAAAAAAAATGTTGATGTTAAGGAATCCATATTCATTTCTATGTTTCTAAGAGCTTTTAAGGTTGTTGACCCAGAATGATATGAAAATCATATCATAGATAGGCAAAAAAGAAAAAACAATACCTGGTAAGGGTCATATACCATTGTCATGACATAACCAAAAAGAGATTATGATGATATGATACACAGCACAATGAAAACAATAGCCATTCCATGAAAATGTGATTGATGTTGTTTCAGTTTTCAAAAAGCTTGATGATCAGGTAGCTTTCAAAAATAACATGGTAAAGAACAGTCCTTAACCAACATAATCCTAAGGTTGTGATGTGTGATGGGTAGTGTGTACAAATCCTTGTGAAGAGTGTGATGAATTGTATTTTGGCCAGACAGGCAAAATGTTACCAGCATCCAGTAAGAAACATAAATATAGTGTTAGGAGCTGCAAACTTGATAGTTTGATAGGCCTTATTCCAAAATAAGGCCTCATTTGACCACTATATAGTTTGGGAAAACACCACCATTATAAGTTCAAACTGTGGTTTGGAAAGGAATGTTTTATGATTCTGTTTCTTTGCTGTTCCTTTGAAAAAACATTAATTTTAGCTACAGCCACTTCCAGTGTTACACCTTAATGATAGAGTTGATCTGTGAACAGTTTCTGCTGCTATGATGTGTTAGATCACTGGGACCTTCTAACCCCTGAGTGACCTGGTATGACTTCACCTTGCTCTCTCGCTCTGTCCATTTAATGTGTATTATATTGTTTTATGTAAGTTGTACATGAAAGATCAAGCACCCTTACTCTGTGCTTTTGTGATTCTGTCATCATATATGGGGATAGGGGAGAAAGAAACTTCCCACATGTTCCCTGTGTGTCATAGAAGGCAACTAAAAGGGGAGGGAGCAAGGGGCTAGAAATCCTCCCATTCCATTTTTAATTTTCCAATAGAAGAACAGAGAAAGGGGCCAAGTGAAGATATTCCCTCGAAGGCCTCAGTCCTCAGTTCTTTAAGCTACTTCACGAATGCAGGAAATGGCAAATAGTATATAAAAAACAATACCATATGCATATAACATACATATACATACATACACATACATACTGTACATATATACACATGTACATATTCATCAAGGTTTGTTGAATGTGTTTGAATAATATTATTGACAGATATATGGGTGATTTTTGATCAAGGTGGTATGTAAAGTGAGAGGGTTAGGGAAAATGATTTGGTAAACAGAGAAGAGGTAGTAAAAGCTTTGCGGAAGATGAAAGCTGGCAAGGCATCGGGTTTGGATGGTATTGCAGTGGAATTTAATAAAAAAGGGGGTGACTGTATTGTTGACTGGTTGGTAAGGTTATTTAATGTATGTATGATTCATGGTGAAGTGCCTGAGGATTGGCGGAATGCGTGCATAGTGCCATTGTACAAAGGCAAAGGGGATAAGAGTGAGTGCTCAAATTACAGAGGTATAAGTTTGTTGAGTATTCCTGGTAAATTATATTGGAGGGTATTGATTGAGAGGGTGAAGGCATGTACAGAGCATCAGATTGGGGAAGAGCAGTGTGGTTTCAGAAGTGGTAGAGGATGTGTGGATCAGGTGTTTGCTTTGAAGAATGTATTGAGAAATACTTAGAAAAGCAAATGGATTTGTATGTAGCATTTATGGATCTGGAGAAGGCATATGATAGAGTTGATAGAGATGCTCTGTGGAAGTATTAAGAATATATGGTGTGGGAGGCAAGTTGTTAGAAGCAGTGAAAAGTTGTTATCGAGGATGTAGGGCATGTGTACGTGTAGGAAGAGAGGAAAGTGATTGGTTCTCAGTGAATGTAGGTTTGCGGCAGGGGTGTGTGATGTCTCCATGGTTGTTTAATTTGTTTATGGATGGGGTTGTTAGGGAGGTGAATGCAAGAGTTTTTGGAAAGAGGGGCAAGTATGAAGTCTGATGTGGATGAGAGAGCTTTGGAAGTGAGTCAGTTGTTGTTCGCTGATGATACAGCGCTGGTGGCTGATTTATGTGAGAAACTGCAGAAGCTGGTGACTGAGTTTGGTAAAGTGTGTGAAAGAAGAAAGTTAAGAGTAAATGTGAATAAGAGCAAGGTTATTAGGTACAGTAGGGTTGAGGGTCAAGTCAATTGGGAGGTAAGTTTGAATGGAGAAAAACTGGAGGAAGTAAAGTGTTTTTAGATATCTGGGAGTGGACTTGGCAGTGGATGGAACCATGGAAGCGGAAGTGGATCATAGGGTGGGGGAGGGGATGAAAATTCTGGGAGCCTTGAAGAATGTGTGGAAGTCGAGAACATTATCTCGGAAAGCAAAAATGGGTATGTTTTGAAGGAATAGTGGTTCCAACAATGTTGTATGGTTGCGAGGCGTGGGCTATGGATAGAGTTTGTGTGCAGGAGGGTGGATGTGCTGGAAATGGGATGTTTGAGGACAATGTGTGGTGTGAGGTGGTTTGATCGAGTAAGTAACGTAAGGGTAAGAGAGATGTGTGGAAATAGAAAGAGCATGGTTGAGAGAGCAGAAGAGGGTGTTTTGAAATGGTTTGGGCACATGGAGAGAATGAGTGAGGAAAGATTGACCAAGAGATATATGTGTCGGAGGTGGAGGGAACGGAGAAGTGGGAGACCAAATTGGAGGTGGAAAGATGGAGTGAAAAAGATTTTGTGTGATCGGGGCTTTGAACATGCAGGAGGGTGAAAGGAAGGGCAAGGAATAGAGTGAATTGGATCGATGTGGTATACCGGGGTTGACGTGCTGTTAGTGGATTGAATCAGGGCATGTGAAGTGCCTGGGGTAAACCATGGAAAGCTGTGTAGGTATGTATATTTTCGTGTGTGGACGTATGTATATACATGTGTATGGGGTGGGTTGGGCCATTTCTTTCGTCTGTTTCCTTGCGCTACCTCGCAAAGCGGGAGACAGCGACAAAGCAAAAAAAAAAAAAAAAAAAAGAAAAAAAAATGTTGATGTTAAGGAATCCATATTCATTTCTATGTTTCTAAGAGCTTTTAAGGTTGTTGACCCAGAATGATATGAAAATCATATCAGAGATAGGCAAAAAAGAAAAAACAATACCTGGTAAGGGTCATATACCATTGTCATGACATAACCAAAAAGAGATTATGATGATATGATACACAGCACAATGAAAACAATAGCCATTCCATGAAAATGTGATTGATGTTGTTTCAGTTTTCAAAAAGCTTGATGATCAGGTAGCTTTCAAAAATAACATGGTAAAGAACAGTCCTTAACCAACATAATCCTAAGGTTGTGATGTGTGATGGGTAGTGTGTACAAATCCTTGTGAAGGGGTGTGATGAATTGTATTTTGGCCAGACAGGCAAAATGTTACCAGCATCCAGTAAGAAACATAAATATAGTGTTAGGAGCTGCAAACTTGATAGTTTGATAGGCCTTATTCCAAAATAAGGCCTCATTTGACCACTATATAGTTTGGGAAAACACCACCATTATAAGTTCAAACTGTGGTTTGGAAAGGAATGTTTTATGATTCTGTTTCTTTGCTGGTTCCTTTGAAAAAACATTAATTTTAGCTACAGCCACTTCCAGTGTTACACCTTAATGATAGAGTTGATCTGTGAACAGTTTCTGCTGCTATGATGTGTTAGATCACTGGGACCTTCTAACCCCTGAGTGACCTGGTATGACTTCACCTTGCTCTCTCGCTCTGTCCATTTAATGTGTATTATATTGTTTTATGTAAGTTGTACATGAAAGATCAAGCACCCTTACTCTGTGCTTTTGTGATTCTGTCATCATATATGGGGATAGGGGAGAAAGAAACTTCCCACATGTTCCCTGTGTGTCATAGAAGGCAACTAAAAGGGGAGGGAGCAAGGGGCTAGAAATCCTCCCATTCCATTTTTAATTTTCCAATAGAAGGAACAGAGAAGGGGGCCAAGTGAAGATATTCCCTCGAAGGCCTCAGTCCTCAGTTCTTTAAGCTACTTCACGAATGCAGGAAATGGCAAAAAATAGTATATAGAAAAACATATCAACATATGCATATATACATACATATACATACATACACATACATACATATACATATATACACATGTACATATTCATCAAGGTTTGTTGAATGTGTTTGATAATAGAGTGACAGATATAGGGTGTTTTTTATCAAGGGGTATGTAAAGTGAGAGGGTTAGGGAAAATGATTTGGTAAACAGAGAAGAGGTAGTAAAAGCTTTGCGGAAGATGAAAGCTGGCAAGGCAGCGGGTTGGATGGTATTGCAGTGGAATTTAATAAAAAAGGGGGTGACTGTATTATTGACTGGTTGGTAAGGTTATTTAATGTATGTATGACTCATGGTGAGGTGCCTGAGGATTGGCGGAATGCGTGCATAGTGCCATTGTACAAAGGCAAAGGGGATAAGAGTGAGTGCTCAAATTACAGAGGTATAAGTTTGTTGAGTATTCCTGGTAAATTATATGGGAGGCTATTGATTGAGAGGGTGAAGGCATGTACAGAGCATCAGATTGGGGAAGAGCAGTGTGGTTTCAGAAGTGGTAGAGGATGTGTGGATCAGGTGTTTGCTTTGAAGAATGTATGTGAGAAATACTTAGAAAAGCAAATGGATTTGTATGTAGCATTTATGGATCTGGAGAAGGCATATGATAGAGTTGATAGAGATGCTCTGTGGAAGGTATTAAGAATATATGGTGTGGGAGGCAAGTTGTTAGAAGCAGTGAAAAGTTGTTATCGAGGATGTAGGGCATGTGTACGTGTAGGAAGAGAGGAAAGTGATTGGTTCTCAGTGAATGTAGGTTTACGGCAGGGGTGTGTGATGTCTCCATGGTTGTTTAATTTGTTTATGGATGGGGTTGTTAGGGAGGTGAATGCAAGAGTTTTGGAAAGAGGGGCAAGTATGAAGTCTGTTGTGGATGAGAGAGCTTGGGAAGTGAGTCAGTTGTTGTTCGCTGATGATACAGCGCTGGTGGCTGATTTATGTGAGAAACTGCAGAAGCTGGTGACTGAGTTTGGTAAAGTGTGTGAAAGAAGAAAGTTAAGAGTAAATGTGAATAAGAGCAAGGTTATTAGGTACAGTAGGGTTGAGGGTCAAGTCAATTGGGAGGTAAGTTTGAATGGAGAAAAACTGGAGGAAGTAAAGTGTTTTAGATATCTGGGAGTGGATCTGGCAGCGGATGGAACCATGGAAGCGGAAGTGGATCATAGGGTGGGGGAGGGGGCGAAAATCCTGGGAGCCTTGAAGAATGTGTGGAAGTCGAGAACATTATCTCGGAAAGCAAAAATGGGTATGTTTGAAGGAATAGTGGTTCCAACAATGTTGTATGGTTGCGAGGCGTGGGCTATGGATAAAGTTGTGCGCAGGAGGGTGGATGTGCTGGAAATGGGATGTTTGAGGACAATGTGTGGTGTGAGGTGGTTTGATCGAGTAAGTAACGTAAGGGTAAGAGAGATGTGTGGAAATAGAAAGAGCATGGTTGAGAGAGCAGAAGAGGGTGTTTTGAAATGGTTTGGGCACATGGAGAGAATGAGTGAGGAAAGATTGACCAAGAGGATATATGTGTCGGAGGTGGAGGGAACGAGAAGTGGGAGACCAAATTGGAGGTGGAAAGATGGAGTGAAAAAGATTTTGTGTGATCGGGGCCTGAACATGCAGGAGGGTGAAAGGAGGGCAAGGAATAGAGTGAATTGGATCGATGTGGTATACCGGGGTTGACGTGCTGTTAGTGGATTGAATCAGGGCATGTGAAGTGCCTGGGGTAAACCATGGAAAGCTGTGTAGGTATGTATATTTTCGTGTGTGGACGTATGTATATACATGTGTATGGGGGTGGGTTGGGCCATTTCTTTCGTCTGTTTCCTTGCGCTACCTCGCAAACGCGGGAGACAGCGACAAAGCAAAAAAAAAAAAAAAAGAAAAAAAAATGTTGATGTTAAGGAATCCATATTCATTTCTATGTTTCTAAGAGCTTTTAAGGTTGTTGACCCAGAATGATATGAAAATCATATCAGAGATAGGCAAAAAAGAAAAAACAATACCTGGTAAGGGTCATATACCATTGTCATGACATAACCAAAAAGAGATTATGATGATATGATACACAGCACAATGAAAACAATAGCCATTCCATGAAAATGTGATTGATGTTGTTTCAGTTTTCAAAAAGCTTGATGATCAGGTAGCTTTCAAAAATAACATGGTAAAGAATAGTCTTAACCAACATAATCCTAAGGTTGTGATGTGTGATGGGTAGTGTGTACAAATCCTTGTGAAGGGTGTGATGAATTGTATTTTGGCCAGACAGGCAAAATGTTACCAGCATCCAGTAAGAAACATAAATATAGTGTTAGGAGCTGCAAACTTGATAGTTGATAGTGCCTTATTCCAAAATAAGGCCTCATTTGACCACTATATAGTTTGGGAAAACACCACCATTATAAGTTCAAACTGTGGTTTGGAAAGGAATGTTTTATGATTCTGTTTCTTTGCTGGTTCCTTTGAAAAAACATTAATTTTAGCTACAGCCACTTCCAGTGTTACACCTTAATGATAGAGTTGATCTGTGAACAGTTTCTGCTGCTATGATGTGTTAGATCACTGGGACCTTCTAACCCCTGAGTGACCTGGTATGACTTCACCTTGCTCTCTCGCTCTGTCCATTTAATGTGTATTATATTGTTTTATGTAAGTTGTACATGAAAGATCAAGCACCCTTACTCTGTGCTTTTGTGATTCTGTCATCATATATGGGGATAGGGGAGAAAGAAACTTCCCACATGTTCCCTGTGTGTCATAGAAGGCAACTAAAAGGGGAGGGAGCAAGGGGCTAGAAATCCTCCCATTCCATTTTTAATTTTCCAATAGAAGGAACAGAGAAGGGGGCCAAGTGAAGATATTCCCTCGAAGGCTCAGTCCTCAGTTCTTTAAGCTACTTCACGAATGCAGGAAATGGCAAATAGTATATAGAAAAACATATTAACATATGCATATATACATACATATACATACATACACATACATACTTGTACATATATACACATGTACATATTCATCAAGGTTTGTTGAATGTGTTTGATAATAGAGTGACAGATATAGGGTGTTTTGATCAAGGTGGTATGTAAAGTGAGAGGGTTAGGGAAAATGATTTGGTAAACAGAGAAGAGGTAGTAAAAGCTTTGCGGAAGATGAAAGCTGGCAAGGCAGCGGGTTTGGATGGTATTGCAGTGGAATTTAATAAAAAAGGGGGTGACTGTATTGTTGACTGGTTGGTAAGGTTATTTAATGTATGTATGATTCATGGTGAAGTGCCTGAGGATTGGTGGAATGCTTGCATAGTGCCATTGTACAAAGGCAAAGGGGATAAGAGTGAGTGCTCAAATTACAGAGGTATAAGTTTGTTGAGTATTCCTGGTAAATTATATTGGAGGGTATAGATTGAGAGGGTGAAGGCATGTACAGAGCATCAGATTGGGGAAGAGCAGTGTGGTTTCAGAAGTGGTAGAGGATGTGTGGATCAGGTGTTTGCTTAGAAGAATGTATGTGAGAAATACTTAGAAAAGCAAATGGATTTGTATGTAGCATTTATGGATCTGGAGAAGGCATATGATAGATTTGATAGAGATGCTCTGTGGAAGGTATTAAGAATATATGGTGTGGGAGGCAAGTTGTTAGAAGCAGTGAAAAGTTGTTATCGAGGATGTAGGGCATGTGTACGTGTAGGAAGAGAGGAAAGTGACTGGTTCTCAGTGAATGTAGGTTTACGGCAGGGGTGTGTGATGTCTCCATGGTTGTTTAATTTGTTTATGGATGGGGTTATTAGGGAGGTGAATGAAAGAGTTTTGGAAAGAGGGGCAAGTATGCAGTCTGTTGTGGATGAGAGAGCTTTGGAAGTGAGTCAGTTGTTGTTCGCTGATGATACAGTGCTGGTGGCTGATTCATGTGAGAAACTGCAGAAGCTGGTGACTGAGTTTGGTAAAGTGTGTGAAAGAAGAAAGTTGAGAGTAAATGTGAGTAAGAGCAAGGTTATTAGGTACAGTAGGGTTGAGGGTTGAGTCAATTGGGAGGTAAGTTTGAATGGAGAAAAACTGGAGGAAGTGAAGTGTTTTAGATATCTGGGAGTGGACTTGGCAGTGGATGGAACCATGGAAGCGGAAGTGAATCATAGGGTGGGGGAGGGGATGAAAATTCTGGGAGCCTTGAAGAATGTGTGGAAGTCGAGAATATTATCTCGGAAAGCAAAAATGGGTATGTTTGAAGGAATAGTGGTTCCAACAATGTTGTATGGTTGCGAGGCGTGGGCTATGGATAGAGTTGTGTGCAGGAGGGTGGATGTGCTGGAAATGAGATGTTTGAGGACATTATGAGGTGTGAGGTGGTTTGATTGAGTAAGTAATGTAAGGGTAAGCGAGATGTGTGGTAATAAAAAGAGTGTGGTTGAGAGAGCAGAAGAGGGTGTTTTGAAATGGTTTGGTCACATGGAGAGAATGAGTGAGGAAAGATTGACCAAGAGGATGTATGTGTCAGAGGTGGAGGGAGCGAGGAGAAGTGGGAGACCAAATTGGAGGTGGAAAGATGGAGTGAAAAAGATTTTGAGTGATGGGGGCCTGAACATGCAGGAGGGTGAAAGGCGTGCATGGGGTAGAGTGAATTGGAACGATGTGGTATACCGGGGTCGACATGCTGTCAATGGATTGAACTAGGGCATGTGAAGCGTCTGGGGTAAACCATGGAAAGTTGTGTGGGGCCTGGATGTGGAAAGGGAGCTGTGGTTTCGGTGCATTATTACATGACAACTAGAGACCGAGTGTGAACGAATGTGACCTTTGTTGTCTTTTCCTAGCTCTACCTCGCACACATGAGGGGGGAGGGGGTTGTTATTCCATGTGTGGCGAGGTGGCGATGGGAATGAATAATGGCAGACAGTATGAATCATATACATGTGTATATATGTATATGTCTTTGTGTGTATATATATATGTATACATTGAGATGTATAGGTATGTATATTTATGTGTGGATGTGTATGTATATACATGCGTATGTGGGTGGGTTGGGCCATTCTTTTGTCTGTTTCCTTGCGCTACCTCGCTAACACGGGAGACGGCAACTAAGCAAAATAAATGAATAAATGATAAATACATATTCATCCAGTAAACCCTTGATTTAACGCACCCCAATATAAAGGATCTCAGATTTAACAGAAATGATAATACAGTACATTAATGATAGTGTAGAAAAAAAATATATTTGAAAAATCTCAAATGCTGCACCAGTCTTATTGCACTTGTATTTGGTAGTGTATGGTAGACTCATCTTGTTTCAGTCTGAGTCTCCCTCAAGCTATTGTGTGGTCAGGTTGTATACAGTGTTTCTATTATTTCAGGATTGTGACTATATTTATTAGATAATTTGCAATCCTTACAATTCATGTGGCATCAAGTGATTGAATCTTTACACTTCAAGTGGCATTAAGTGATTGTAAGAGGTGCAATGAAAGCAGGTAGTCAGTCCTTACTTTACCATAAAGAAGTATCCCTTCACAGGAGAGGGGTGGCATCACCTCAGTCTTACTCCTTTCTCCAAGTGCCCAGCAAGCGTTCCCGCATTGCTGGGTGCCCAATGCCCAAATATCATTTGTTACAACAAAATCTAAAGCAAAACTAAAAGCAAGAAAAAAAAAGTGAAATTAAAATCCATGAAGTCATAAGGCAAATATACAGCAATAATGCACTTCCTTTACATGTGAGCAGAACAAAATGACATAACAAAGTAGTGTGTTCATGCTTCACAGGAGCCAACACAACATAATCTTGCAAGCGTGTGGGGCAGTGTCTCACACAGTGAGGGTGCCACCACTTGAGGCTGGGTGTCACCACAGCTGGGAGTGAAGCTGCTGCTGGTGGGTACTCCCCTTGACGCATGGGTGTTGTGGGGATTGGGGAAACTTAGGACGTAAGTGACGACAGCTTCACAAAGACAGGTGGCTTCTGCCGTCCACCTTCACTGAGTATTGTCTATGCGGATTCACCTCCACTACCACGTCCAACCTGTCCCACACCTTCAAAGTGACATGTTGTCCTGCACACAGACAGAGGTGCCCACGAACAGCTGGGGCAGCATAGTGGCATCACCTGCTGGGCTGCCCTGCACACAAGTCTGGCTCTCTGCTATGGCCCACTCCCTGTTTCACAGAGCAGTTCTCCATAGCCGGTTTATCAGATAATGTTGCAGGGATGCTAGCGTGGTGTTGAGATATTGGAGTTTTGCTGTGTTGCTCCTCAACACCCATTTGGCTGTCTTTACAGCTGCTTCAGCACATCCATTAGACTAAGGGAAGTGGGCTGAGGAGATGCAGACCATGATTCCCCATTTTTTGTTGAAAGCTTCCATCTTGCTGTCTAGATTGGTCCGAGATGATTTCCTTGGGTGCACTCCATCTCCTGAAGAAGGTGAGCAGTCTTGCCATAACTTGGAATTTTCCCTCATAGGTTCAAATCCTACTTTGCGCTGTGTAAGAATAGGTGCAGTGAAAGCAGGTAGTCTGTCCTCACTTTATTACAAAGAAATATCCTTTGACAGGAAAGGGGTGGCATCACCTCTGTCTCCTATATTCAGAGGTAATGTGATAACCTCTCTTCTTTATCTACTGCTAGGTGTTTGTGATCGTTAGCTAAGTGTATTGCTAACAACTTCTGTTGTTTTACCTTTCTTTCACTTTTCCATTCTGATAGTACTTTAGCTGTTTCTCTTGTAACTCTACCTTGGAATACTCTTACTTTCCTTCTTCCTCTGATGCTCCTTTTACTAATCCTATGGTTTTCCCATAATCTATTTTCGAACTGTCCTAAAAGCGCTTCTTTCTCTGGACAAAAGCAAGGCTATTATAGACATAATGGCATCCATCTACAAATACTAGAAGAGTGTGCCTCTGAATGTGCACCTGTGCATGCTTTTGTTTTCCATGTCAATCTAAGTACAAAAGCATTTTCTTCTTGGAAGTGTGCATTGGTTCAGGTCATCCCTAAGAGGGTTGGCCTTTCTAACCCCCCCTAACTATCATATTGCTTTGATGTTCCCCACAACTTTCCCCTCTCCTTTGATGGATCTGTAATTTTACATCTTGACTCAGTGAACATGCTTGGTATTACTCTAACATCCTTACTATCTTGGAAATTATGTTACAGAAATAGATAAGCCTGCCTCTAAGAAACTGGGAGTCCTGTTTAGATGTTAGGATTTCTTTTTCTCCAAACAATTGCTCCATTTATACAAAAGATTGATCTGACTTTCTATGGAGTACTGCTCTTGTATCTGGGATGGTTTTTTTCTCTGCAGCTTTATGTGACAGGGTCAAGTCAGAAGCATTCCAAGGTACTCTTCCAAGCTAACTTCAAAACTTGACCCACCTACCCTACCCTGGAAATGTTGGTGAACTTTTCCTCTTTTGCAGGAATTTCTTTATAGTTTTTTCACTGTGCTGTTTTTGCACCCCCATCACTAGCTAGACCATACAATACTCAGCAAGTTGCTGCATCATATTACTATGTAGCCATTGGCAACTCAAGGATGGGCTGTTCTGATAACTGTTTCTTTCCCTACGCCTCAAAGCCTTGGAACTCTTTATCTCGCTCATTTCTTTCCCAGTAACTATTTCCTGGCACTTTTAAAAGTCAGGAACATCTCATACCTCATCATAGTCACTTTTAATTTTGGAAGATGTGGTGTCCATTACATCACTCTCTGCATGACCCAGTGACATATCATCATCATAATATGGTCTTCAGAATGTAGCAAAACTTGCTGAGTTTCCTCCCCTAAAAACTCGAGAGGAATGCACTGCCTTGAATGGCTGGAGAGTGTGATAGTGGGGGGAACTATGAGATGCCATCAAATCAGCAACCACCCAGGCTGAGTAGGCAGGCTTCAGATAGAAGCACGAACTTCATTGTGGATATCTACCTTTTAAGGAAACACTTGGCATGCATTGGCCTATGTCTAGAGGAATATAAGGGCTAAATAGCACCAGCATGCCAAGATTTGAATGAATAACTATTGTACCAAGATTTGAATGCATTTGATGTACTTGGTTTGAATGGCTGTGATTGCTTGCTTTGCCCAGATATTGCCAGTATTCCTTAGGTTAGGAGAAACAACTTTTCTTAACTTGGTCAGGACTGAAAGGGTTAATGAAATCAATCAAACAGTGACAGTGTTGCTTTCACTGTAATTTAAAACATAATGTAGGAGACAATTCTTACCCCTTTGACAGTTGGTGGTTATTGAATACATATGGATGTCAGGTGATGAAGAGCATAGTGCCCATCTATTATAAATGTAAAACCCTTTTGACAGTGAAGTATATTTTGATCAAATGTTGTGATATACCTTTTTCATCTTTTGGAGATTCCCAAGGTGATCTTAACAGTTTTCAGGTAATAATTTCAAAGCAACGTTACATATGAAAGTTTTATACAGTTTTATACACTGATTGTTAATAAATTGCAAGATATGTAACATTTTAATGCAATATTGATTTAATAGTTCATTGTAATTTTCCCTTGCAGATTTATTATTATGTGTAGAATGGAGATGTGCTCTGAATAAGGTTTAGGTGTATAATGCTGGTAAGATATATAAGACAATGAATTGATAAATCTGGCTTTTTGACACCATTCACTTAACCTGTTTCTATGTACTCTTGAATGTTTGCTTTTAAACTTATTTGGGCAAATATGTTTAAGCGAGATATACATAAGTATACTTATGTAAGTTTTCAGGTAATAATTTCAAAGCAACGTTACATATGAAAGTTTTATACAGTTTTATACACTGATTGTTAATAAATTGCAAGATATGTAACATTTTAATGCAATATTGATTTAATAGTTCATTGTAATTTTCCCTTGGGGATAGGGGTGAAAGAATACTTCCCACGTATTCCTCGCGTGTCGTAGAAAGCGACTAGAGGGGACGGGAGCGGGGGGCCGGAAATCCTCCCCTCCTTGTATTAACTTTCTAAAATGGGAAACAGAAGAAGGAGTCACGCGGGGAGTGATCATCCTCCTCGAAGGCTCAGAGTGGGGTGCCTAAATGTGTGTGGATGTAACCAAGATGTGAAAAAAGGAGAGATAGGTAGTATGTTTGAGGAAAGGAACCTGGATGTTTTGGCTCTGAGTGAAACGAAGCTCAAGGGTAAAGGGGAAGAGTGGTTTGGAAATGTCTGGGGAGTGAAGTCAGGGGTTAGTGAGAGGACAAGAGCAAGGGAAGGAGTAGCAATACTCCTGAAACAGGAGTTGTGGGAGTATGTGATAGAATGTAAGAAAGTAAATTCTCGATTAATATGGGTAAAATTGAAAGTTGATGGAGAGAGGTGGGTGATTATTGGTGCATATGCACCTGGGCATGAGAAGAAAGATCATGAGAGGCAAGTGTTTTGGGAGCAGCTAAATGAGTGTGTTAGCGGTTTTGATGCACGAGACCGGGTTATAGTGATGGGTGATTTGAATGCAAAGGTGAGTAATGTGGCAGTTGAGGGAATAATTGGTATGCATGGGGTGTTCAGTGTTGTAAATGGAAATGGTGAAGAGCTTGTAGATTTATGTGCTGAAAAAGGACTGATGATTGGGAATACCTGGTTTAAAAAGCGAGATATACATAAGTATACTTATGTAAGTAGGAGAGATGGCCAGAGAGCGTTATTGGATTACGTGTTAATTGACAGGCGTGCGAAAGAGAGACTTTTGGATGTTAATGTGCTGAGAGGTGCAACTGGAGGGATGTCTGATCATTATCTTGTGGAGGCTAAGGTGAAGATTAGTATGGGTTTTCAGAAAAGAGGAGTGAATGTTGGGGTGAAGAAGGTGGTGAGAGTAAGTGAGCTTGGGAAGGAGACCTGTGTGGGGAAGTACCAGGAGAGACTGTGTACAGAATGGAAAAAGGTGAGAACAATGGAAGTAAGGGGAGTCGGGGAGGAATGGGATGTATTTAGGGAATCAGTGATGGATTGCGCAAAAGATGCTTGTGGCATGAGAAGAGTGGGAGGTGGGCTGTTTAGAAAGGGTAGTGAGTGGTGGGATGAAGAAGTAAGAGTATTAGTGAAAGAGAAGAGAGAGGCATTTGGACGATTTTTGCAGGGAAAAAATGCAATTGAGTGGGAGAAGTATAAAAGAAAGAGACAGGAGGTCAAGAGAAAGGTGCAAGAGGTGAAAAAAAGGGCAAATGAGAGTTGGGGTGAGAGACTATCAGTAAATTTTAGGGAGAATAAAAAGATGTTCTGGAAGGAGGTAAATAGGGTGCGTAAGACAAGGGAGCAAATGGGAACTTCAGTGAAGGGCGTAAATGGGGAGGTGATAACAAGTAGCGGTGATGTGAGAAGGAGATGGAATGAGTATTTTGAAGGTTTGTTGAATGTGTCTGATGACAGAGTGGCAGATATAGGGTGTTTTGGTCGAGGTGGTGTGCAAAGTGAGAGGGTTAGGGAAAATGATTTGGTAAACAGAGAAGAGGTAGTAAAAGCTTTGCGGAAGATGAAAGCCGGCAAGGCAGCAGGTTTGGATGGTATTGCAGTGGAATTTATTAAGAAAGGGGGTGACTGTATTGTTGACTGGTTGGTAAGGTTATTTAATGTATGTATGACTCATGGTGAGGTGCCTGAGGATTGGCGGAATGCGTGCATAGTGCCATTGTACAAAGGCAAAGGGGATAAGAGTGAGTGCTCAAATTACAGAGGTATAAGTTTGTTGAGTATTCCTGGTAAATTATATGGGAGGGTATTGATTGAGAGGGTGAAGGCATGTACAGAGCATCAGATTGGGGAAGAGCAGTGCGGTTTCAGAAGTGGTAGAGGATGTGTGGATCAGGTGTTTGCTTTGAAGAATGTATGTGAGAAATACTTAGAAAAGCAAATGGATTTGTATGTAGCATTTATGGATCTGGAGAAGGCATATGATAGAGTTGATAGAGATGCTCTGTGGAAGGTATTAAGAATATATGGTGTGGGAGGCAAGTTGTTAGAAGCAGTGAAAAGTTTTTATCGAGGATGTAAGGCATGTGTACGTGTAGGAAGAGAGGAAAGTGATTGGTTCTCAGTGAATGTAGGTTTGCGGCAGGGGTGTGTGATGTCTCCATGGTTGTTTAATTTGTTTATGGATGGGGTTGTAAGGGAGGTAAATGCTAGAGTCCTGGAAAGAGGGGCAAGTATGAAGTCTGTTGGGGATGAGAGAGCTTGGGAAGTGAGTCAATTGTTGTTCGCTGATGATACAGCGCTGGTGGCTGATTCATGTGAGAAACTGCAGAAGCTGGTGACTGAGTTTGGTAAAGTGTGTGGAAGAAGAAAGTTGAGAGTAAATGTGAATAAGAGCAAGGTTATTAGGTACAGTAGGGGTGAGGGTAAAGTCAATTGGGAGGTGAGTTTGAATGGAGAAAAACTGGAGGAAGTGAAGTGTTTTAGATATCTGGGAGTGGATCTGTCAGCGGATGGAACCATGGAAGCGGAAGTGGATCATAGGGTGGGGGAGGGGGCGAAAATTTTGGGAGCCTTGAAAAATGTGTGGAAGTCGAGAACATTATCTCGGAAAGCAAAAATGGGTATGTTTGAGGGAATAGTGGTTCCAACAATGCTGTATGGTTGCGAGGCGTGGGCTATGGATAGAGATGTGCGCAGGAGGATGGATGTGCTGGAAATGAGATGTTTGAGGACAATGTGTGGTGTGAGGTGGTTTGATCGAGTAAGTAACGTAAGGGTAAGAGAGATGTGTGGAAATAAAAAGAGCGTGGTTGAGAGAGCAGAAGAGGGTGTTTTGAAATGGTTTGGGCACATGGAGAGAATGAGTGAGGAGAGATTGACCAAGAGGATATATGTGTCGGAGGTGGAGGGAACGAGGAGAAGAGGGAGACCAAATTGGAGGTGGAAAGATGGAGTGAAAAAGATTTTGTGTGATCGGGGCCTGAACATGCAGGAGGGTGAAAGGAGGGCAAGAAATAGAGTGAATTGGAGTCATGTGGTATACAGGGCTTGACGTGCTGTCAGTGGATTGAAGCAAGGCATGTGAAGCGTCTGGGGTAAACCATGGAAAGCTGTGTAGGTATGTATATTTGCGTGTGTGGACGTGTGTATGTACATGTGTATGGGGGGGGGGTTGGGCCATTTCTTTCGTCTGTTTCCTTGCGCTACCTCGCAAACGCGGGAGACAGCGACAAAGTATAAAAAAAAAAAAAAAAAAAAACTTATGTAAGTAGGAGAGATGGCCAGAGAGCGTTATTGGATTACGTGTTAATTGACAGGCGTGCGAAAGAGAGACTTTTGGATGTTAATGTGCTGAGAGGTGCAACTGGAGGGATGTCTGATCATTATCTTGTGGAGGCTAAGGTGAAGATTAGTATGGGTTTTCAGAAAAGAGGAGTGAATGTTGGGGTGAAGAAGGTGGTGAGAGTAAGTGAGCTTGGGAAGGAGACCTGTGTGAGGAAGTACCAGGAGAGACTGTGTACAGAATGGAAAAAGGTGAGAAGAATGGAAGTAAGGGGAGTGGGGGAGGAATGGGATGTATTTAGGGAATCAGTGATGGATTGCGCAAAAGATGCTTGTGGCATGAGAAGAGTGGGAGGTGGGCTGTTTAGAAAGGGTAGTGAGTGGTGGGATGAAGAAGTAAGAGTATTAGTGAAAGAGAAGAGAGAGGCATTTGGACGATTTTTGCAGGGAAAAAATGCAATTGAGTGGGAGAAGTATAAAAGAAAGAGACAGGAGGTCAAGAGAAAGGTGCAAGAGGTGAAAAAAAGGGCAAATGAGAGTTGGGGTGAGAGACTATCAGTAAATTTTAGGGAGAATAAAAAGATGTTCTGGAAGGAGGTAAATAGGGTGCGTAAGACAAGGGAGCAAATGGGAACTTCAGTGAAGGGCGTAAATGGGGAGGTGATAACAAGTAGTGGTGATGTGAGAAGGAGATGGAATGAGTATTTTGAAGGTTTGTTGAATGTGTCTGATGACAGAGTGGCAGATATAGGGTGTTTTGGTCGAGGTGGTGTGCAAAGTGAGAGGGTTAGGGAAAATGATTTGGTAAACAGAGAAGAGGTAGTAAAAGCTTTGCGGAAGATGAAAGCCGGCAAGGCAGCAGGTTTGGATGGTATTGCAGTGGAATTTATTAAAAAAGGGGGTGACTGTATTGTTGACTGGTTGGTAAGGTTATTTAATGTATGTATGACTCATGGTGAGGTGCCTGAGGATTGGCGGAATGCGTGCATAGTGCCATTGTACAAAGGCAAAGGGGATAAGAGAGAGTGCTCAAATTACAGAGGTATAAGTTTGTTGAGTATTCCTGGTAAATTATATGGGAGGGTATTGATTGAGAGGGTGAAGGCATGTACAGAGCATCAGATTGGGGAAGAGCAGTGCGGTTTCAGAAGTGGTAGAGGATGTGTGGATCAGGTGTTTGCTTTGAAGAATGTATGTGAGAAATACTTAGAAAAGCAAATGGATTTGTATGTAGCATTTATGGATCTGGAGAAGGCATATGATAGAGTTGATAGAGATGCTCTGTGGAAGGTATTAAGAATATATGGTGTGGGAGGCAAGTTGTTAGAAGCAGTGAAAAGTTTTTATCGAGGATGTAAGGCATGTGTACGTGTAGGAAGAGAGGAAAGTGATTGGTTCTCAGTGAATGTAGGTTTGCGGCAGGGGTGTGTGATGTCTCCATGGTTGTTTAATTTGTTTATGGATGGGGTTGTTAGGGAGGTAAATGCAAGAGTCCTGGAAAGAGGGGCAAGTATGAAGTCTGTTGGGGATGAGAGAGCTTGGGAAGTGAGTCAGTTGTTGTTCGCTGATGATACAGCGCTGGTGGCTGATTCATGTGAGAAACTGCAGAAGCTGGTGACTGAGTTTGGTAAAGTGTGTGGAAGAAGAAAGTTAAGAGTAAATGTGAATAAGAGCAAGGTTATTAGGTACAGTAGGGTTGAGGGTCAAGTCAATTGGGAGGTGAGTTTGAATGGAGAAAAACTGGAGGAAGTGAAGTGTTTTAGATATCTGGGAGTGGATCTGTCAGCGGATGGAACCATGGAAGCGGAAGTGGATCATAGGGTGGGGGAGGGGGCGAAAATTTTGGGAGCCTTGAAAAATGTGTGGAAGTCGAGAACAGTATCTCGGAAAGCAAAAATGGGTATGTTTGAAGGAATAGTGGTTCCAACAATGTTGTATGGTTGCGAGGCGTGGGCTATGGATAGAGTTGTGCGCAGGAGGATGGATGTGCTGGAAATGAGATGTTTGAGGACAATGTGTGGTGTGAGGTGGTTTGATCGAGTAAGTAACGTAAGGGTAAGAGAGATGTGTGGAAATAAAAAGAGCGTGGTTGAGAGAGCAGAAGAGGGTGTTTTGAAATGGTTTGGTCACATGGAGAGAATGAGTGAGGAAAGATTGACCAAGAGGATATATGTGTCGGAGGTGGAGGGAACGAGGAGAAGAGGGAGACCAAATTGGAGGTGGAAAGATGGAGTGAAAAAGATTTTGTGTGATCGGGGCCTGAACATGCAGGAGGGTGTAAGGAGGGCAAGGAATAGAGTGAATTGGAGCGATGTGGTATACAGGGGTTGACGTGCTGTCAGTGGAGTGAATCAAGGCATGTGAAGCGTCTGGGGTAAACCATGGAAAGCTGTGTAGGTATGTATATTTGCGTGTGTGGACGTGTGTATGTACATGTGTATGGGGGGGGGTTGGGCCATTTCTTTCGTCTGTTTCCTTGCGCTACCTCGCAAACGCGGGAGACAGCGACAAAGTATAAAAAAAAAAAAAAAAAAAAAAAAAATGTTTGAGTGTGTGGATGTGTTGATTTATGTATTATTTGTATTAATTAAGGTGGCAGGGTTCTTTACCACTTGATTTGGTGACACCTGCCAGTGTTCTTTTTAGCTTTTGTCACTAACTTGTTGCACACACATATGAATATAACATGTGTTTGTATTTGAAATTTCATGCTGATTTGTGGTATGTACATTGTTATGATTAAGGAGGTAAAGAGAATATGTTTCCTGTGTGAGTGCTTAATGTTATTCTTGAAATTTTATCTGTTAGCTTTAGTTTGAAATAACATAATTAAACATCTTTTACTAGGTGTGGTTAATCGTAACTCTGAAAACCTTGCCTTGGTGCGAGCCATCATCACAGCTGGCCTTTACCCAAATGTTGCCAGAATATTGCCGAACACAGGACGTCCAAGTCCCCATAAACCTCTTAAGATACGAACAGCACAGGAACGACGAGTGGCACTACATCCTAAGTCAGTAAATGAAAAGGATAGAGATTTCAAATATCCATGGATGGTATACAGAGAAAAAATCAAGTCATCCAAGGTAAGCTGTTTTTGACCATTGAATTTTTACGTAGTTGAAGCACCTAAAGTTTTGCTAGTTTTATTCTTCTTGAACTAAGCAGCCAATGTATGTCACTTTCCATTGTGAAAAAAGATTTTAGGTGTTTCTTTGTTTTTATTCCTAGTGAATTTTAGTTAAAGTATCACACAGATGCTATGCTGTATTAATTATGTGGCTATATCATTTTGTGTTATTTTGTATATATGGTGTATGAAAAGCAAATGAAATAATTCAGATAAAAGAAAAAAAAGGTTTCAAGAAATGCGCTAGGCAAAGGCAGGCAATCACTTTAGCTTGTGGTCATTTAGTAGCAAGTGGCGATGTCCAGCCAGTTAGGCAGTCCAACTCACGTGGTTATATGTTGTTGATTCATCCTACAATCTCATATTGCAATATTGGGATACATTCTCTTCACTTTCCCTACAATTACAAGTGGATAGTGTGCATGGCACTTTCCAATCAGCTGAGCGTAGAGCAGTGGCATATCTAGGGTATGGCAGGTAGGGCAGGTGCCCTGGGCACCACTTGAAGGGGGGCGCCATGCAACAGGCTTGTTTTTTGACATATGCTACCCGATTGACATTTTTGACGGTTTGGTTTTGTGAGATAAAAAAGAAACTCTCCTACTTTTCAACTGTGATAATATTTTGCTACTGTCAGTTGCATTACTGCTTGTATGTTACAATTTTGATCAAATAAGTCTTTAAGTCTTTCAAGAGTTTATATAGATTTAAGTTTGGCCTAACTCTTCAACAGTTTATAATTTTTTTTTTTTCTTTTTTTTTTTTTTTTGCTGTTGCTGTCTCCTGCGTTTGCGAGGTAGCGCAAGGAAACAGACGAAAGAAATGGCCCAACCCACCCCCATACACATGTATATACATACGTCCACACACGCAAATATACATACCTACACAGCTTTCCATGGTTTACCCCAGACGCTTCACATGCCTTGATTCAATCCACTGACAGCACGTCAACCCCGGTTTACCACATCGCTCCAATTCACTCTATTCCTTGCCCTCCTTTCACCCTCCTGCATGTTCAGGCCCCGATCACACAAAATCTTTTTCACTCCATCTTTCCACCTCCAATTTGGTCTCCCTCTTCTCCTCGTTCCCTCCACCTCCGACACATATATCCTCTTGGTCAATCTTTCCTCACTCATTCTCTCCATGTGACCAGACCATTTCAAAACACCCTCTTCTGCTTTCTCAACCACGCTCTTTTTATTTCCACACATCTCTCTTACCCTTACGTTACTTACTCAATCAAACCACCTCACACCACACATTGTCCTCAAACATCTCATTTCCAGCACATCCATCCTCCTGCGCACAACTCTATCCATAGCCCACGCCTCGCAACCATACAACATTGTTGGAACCACTATTCCTTCAAACATACCCATTTTTGCTTTCCGAGATAATGTTCTCGACTTCCACACATTCTTCAAGGCTCCCAGAATTTTCGCCCCCTCCCCCACCCTATGATCCACTTCCGCTTCCATGGTTCCATCCGCTGCCAGATCCACTCCCAGATATCTAGAACACTTCATTTCCTCCAGTTTTTCTCCATTCAAACTCACCTCCCAATTGACTTGACCCTCAACCCTACTGTACCTAATAACCTTGCTCTTATTCACATTTACTCTTAACTTTCTTCTTTCACACACTTTACCAAACTCAGTCACCAGCTTCTGTAGTTTCTCACATGAATCAGCCACCAGCGCTGTATCATCAGCGAACAACAACTGACTCACTTCCAAAGCTCTCTCATCCCCAACAGACTTCATACTTGCCCCTCTTTCCAAAACTCTTGCATTCACCTCCCTAACAACCCCATCCATAAACAAATTAAACAACCATGGAGACATCACACACCCCTGCCGCAAACCTACATTCACTGAGAACCAATCACTTTCCTCTCTTCCTACACGTACACATGCCTTACATCCTCGATAAAAACTTTTCACTGCTTCTAACAACTTGCCTCCCACACCATATATTCTTAATACCTTCCACAGAGCATCTCTATCAACTCTATCATATGCCTTCTCCAGATCCATAAATGCTACATACAAATCCATTTGCTTTTCTAAGTATTTCTCACATACATTCTTCAAAGCAAACACCTGATCCACACATCCTCTACCACTTCTGAAACCACACTGCTCTTCCCCAATCTGATGCTCTGTACATGCCTTCACCCTCTCAATCAATACCCTCCCATATAATTTGCCAGGAATACTCAACAAACTTATACCTCTGTAATTTGAGCACTCACTCTTATCCCCTTTGCCTTTGTACAATGGCACTATGCAGGCATTCCGCCAATCCTCAGGCACCTCACCATGAGTCATATATACATTAAATAACCTTACCAACCAGTCAACAATACAGTCACCCCCTTTTTTAATAAATTCCACTGCAATACCATCCAAACCTGCTGCCTTGCCGGCTTTCATCTTCCGCAAAGCTTTTACTACCTCTTCTCTGTTTACCAAATCATTTTCCCTAACCCTCGCACTTTGCACACCACCTCGACCAAAACACCCTATATCTGCCACTCTATCATCAAACACATTCAACAAACCTTCAAAATACTCACTCCATCTCCTTCTCACATCACCACTACTTGTTATCACCTCCCCATTTGCGCCCTTCACTGAAGTTCCCATTTGCTCCCTTGTCTTACGCACTTTATTTACCTCCTTCCAGAACATCTTTTTATTCTCCCTAAAACTTAATGGTACTCTCTCACCCCAACTCTCATTTGCCCTTTTTTTCACCTCTTGCACCTTTCTCTTGACCTCCTGTCTCTTTCTTTTATACGTCTCCCACTCAATTGCATTTTTTCCCTGCAAAAATCGTCCAAATGCCTCTCTCTTCTCTTTCACTAATACTCTTACTTCTTCATCCCACCACTCACTACCCTTTCTAATCAACCCACCTCCCACTCTTCTCATACCACAAGCATCTTTTGCGCAATCTATCACTGATTCCCTAAATACATCCCATTCCTCCCCCACTCCCCTTACTTCCATTGTTCTCACCTTTTTCCATTCTGTACTCAGTCTCTCCTGGTACTTCCTCACACAAGTCTCCTTCCCAAGATCACTTACTCTCACCACCCTCTTCACCCCAACATTCACTCTTCTTTTCTGAAAACCCATACAAATCTTCACCTTAGCCTCCACAAGATAATGATCAGACATCCCTCCAGTTGCACCTCTCAGCACATTAACATCCAAAAGTCTCTCTTTCGCGCACCTGTCAATTAACACATAATCCAATAACGCTCTCTGGCCATCTCTCCTACTTACATAAGTATACTTATGTATATCTCGCTTTTTAAACCAGGTATTCCCAATCATCAGTCCTTTTTCAGCACATAAATCTACAAGCTCTTCACCATTTCCATTTACAGCACTGAACACCCCATGTATACCAATTATTCCCTCAACTGCCACATTACTCACCTTTGCATTCAAATCACCCAACACTATAACCCGGTCTCGTGCATCAAAACCACTAACACACTCATTCAGCTGCTCCCAAAACACTTGCCTCTCATGATCTTTCTTCTCATGCCCAGGTGCATATGCACCAATAATCACCCATCTCTCTCCATCAACTTTCAGTTTGACCCATATCAACCTAGAATTTACTTTCTTCCATTCTATCACATACTTCCACAACTCCTGTTTCAGGAGTACTGCTACTCCTTCCCTTGCTCTTGTCCTCTCACTAACCCCTGACTTTACTCCCAAGACATTCCCAAACCACTCTTCCCCTTTACCCTTGAGCTTCGTTTCACTCAGAGCCAAAACATCCAGGTTCCTTTCCTCAAACATACTACCTATCTCTCCTTTTTTCACATCTTGGTTACATCCACACACATTTAGGCACCCCAATCTGAGCCTTCGAGGAGGATGAGCACTCCCCGCGTGACTCCTTCTTCTGTTTCCCATTTTAGAAAGTTAAAAAAATACAAGGAGGGGAGGATTTCTGGCCCCCCGCTCCCGTCCCCTCTAGTCGCTTTTTATGACACGCGAGGAATGCGTGGGAAGTATTCTTTCACCCCTATCCCCAGGGATAATATACATATATATATACACATACACACACATACACACACACACGCACATATACACACACACACACATACACATATATACATGTGAAAAATGTAAGAAACAATTTAGAAAACTGAAACTTCTAGCTTGAAATGAAAAGAAAAAATGAATGTCGCATAATGGTGTTTATAATTACGCTGTATATATTTTTATGTACATCCATTGTATGTACATTTTTAATCAAGCCAGGGGCACAATTTCAGTGCTTGCCATAGGCACTGTTTCCCCTAGATACGCCCCTGAATAGTTAGGGGTATTTTTTAGCTCAAAGTACTTTGTGTTTCAAAAATACGTCTTATAACGAATTTTCAAATTTGAAAGGTGAGATATTCAAACACTTCTATACTGGAAATAGTCATGGTTGATATATCATAATGATCTCAGTCACCGGTACATACACAGTAAATACGATGCAAAGGAACAGAAATATTTTAAATTGACTTCATTTAACAGCTTAATTGAATATCATTAGGAGGGCTAAATGTTATTTTAACAGCAGATTTGTATTCAGCATAAAATTACTTCTTAGAATGAGGTTTTAAAGCAAATCTATTTTTCTGAGAAAAATACTAAGAAATTGAGAAATACTTAGAAAAGCAGATGTATTTGTATGTAGCATTTATGGATCTGGTGAAGGCATATGATAGAGTTGATAGAGATGCTCTGTGGAAGGTATTAAGAATATGTGGTGTGGGAGGCAAGTTGTTAGAAGCAATGAAAAGTTTTTCTCGGATGTAAGGTATGTGTACATGTAGGAAGAGAGGAAAATGATTAGTTCTCAGTGAATGTAGGTTTGTGGCAGGGGTGTGTGATGTCTCCATGGTTGTTTAATTTGTTTATGGATGGGGTTATTAGGAAGGTGAATGCAAGAGATTTGGAAAGGGGGGCAAGTATGCAGTCTGTTGTGGATGAAAGAGCTTGGAAAGTGAGTCAGTTGTTGTTCGCTGATGATACAGCGCTGGTGGCTGATTTATGTGAGAAACTGTAGAAGCTGGTGACTGAGTTTGGTAAAGTGTGTGAGAGAAGAAAGCTGAGAATACATGTGAATAAGAGCAAGGTTATTAGGTACAGTAGGGTAAAGGGACAAGTCAACTGGGAGGTAAGTTTGAATGGAGAAAAACTGGAGGAAGTAAAGTGTTTTAGATATCTGGGAGTGGATTTGGCGGCGGATGGAACCATGGAAGCGGAAGTGAATCGTAGGGTTGGGGCGAAAGTTCTGGGAGCCTTGAAGAATGTGTGGAAGTCGAGAACATTATCTCGGAAAGCAAAAATGGGTATGTTTGAAGGAATAGTGGTTCCAACAATGTTATATGGTTGTGAGGCGTAGGCTATGGATAGAGTTGTGTGGAGGAGGGTGGATGTGCTGGAAATGAGATGTTTGAGGACAATATGTGGTGTGAGGTGGTTTGATCGAGTAAGTGATAATAGGGTAAATGAGATGTGTGGTAATAAAAGGAGTGTGGTTGAGAGCAGAAGAGGGTGTTCTGAAATGGTTTGGTCACATGGAGAGAATGAGTGAGGAAAGATTGACCAAGAGAATATATGTGTCAGAGGTGGAGGGAATGAGGAGAAGTGGGAGACCAAATTGGAGGTGGAAAGATGGAGTGAAAAAGATTTTGAGTGATCGGGGCCTGAACATGCAGGAGGGTGAAAGGCGTGCAAGGAATAGAGTGAATTGGAACGATGTGGTATACCGGGGTCGACGTGCTGTCAATGGATTGAGCCAGGGCATGTGAAGTGTCTGGGGTAAACCATGGAAAGTTGTGTGGGGCCTGGATGTGGAAAGGGAGCTGTGGTTTCGGTGCATTATTACATGACAGCTAGAGACTGAGTGTGAACGAATGTGGCCTTTGTTGTCTTTTCCTAGCGCTACCTCGAGCACATGAGGGGGGAGGGGGTTGTTATTTCATGTGTGGCGGGGTGGCAATAGGAATTGAATAAAGGCAGACAGTATGAATTATGTACATGTGTTTATATGTATATGTCTGTATGTGTATATATATGTATATGTTGAGATGTACATGTATGTATATGTGCTGTGTGGGCATGTATGTCTATACATGTGGGTGGGTTAGGCCATTCTTTCATCTGTTTCCTTACGCTTCCTCATTAACGTGGGAGACAGCGACAAAGCAAAATGAATAAATTGATAATTTTTAAAGCAAACACCTGACCCACACATCCTATTCCACTTCTGAAACCACACTGCTCTTCCTTAATCTGATGCTCTGTATGTGCCTTCACCCTCTCAATCAATACCCTCCCATATAATTTCCCAGGAATACTCGACAAACTTATATCTCTGTAATTTGAGCACTTACTCTTGTCCCCTTTGCCTTTGTACAGATTTGTATTCAACTTGAAAAATAGTAATTATAATGAGTTTTTAAAGCAAATCTGTTTTTCTGGAAAAATACTAAAAAATTGTAGGTTATGATAATTCAGGGTATTTTTTAGCTCTCTAAATTTTGTGTTTCTAAATTGAAAGATAAGATATTGAAACACTTCTATACTTGAAATAATCATGGAAAATATATCATAATGCTCTCATTTACTGCCACATACTCAGTGAATATGATGCAAAGGAACAAAAAGTTTCTTAAGATTGACTTCATTTAACAGCTTAATTGAATGTCTTAAAGATGACTAAACGTTATTTTAACACCAGATTTGTATTTGGCAGGAAAAATACTGATTATAATGAGTCTCTAAAGGAAATCTATTTTTCTGAGACAAATACCAAAAATTGAAGGTAATAGTTCAGGGTATTTTTAAGCTCAAGATTGTTTATGTTTTAAAATTAAAAGATAAGATATTCAGACACTTCTATACTTCAAATAATCATGGAAAATGTATTATAATGCTCTTAGTCACTGATACATACCCAGTAAAGACAATGCAGAGGATCAGAAAATATTTAGAATTGAATTTATTTAACATCTTAATTGAATGTCATAAAGATGACTAAATGATATTTTAACACCAGATTTGTATTCAGCATCAAGAAATATACTTCTCATAATGAGTTTTTAAAGGAAATTATTTTTCTGAGAAAAATGTAAAAAATTGAAAGTAATACAATACTTCAGGGTATTTTTTGGCTCCAAAAACCTTGTTTCAAAATTGAAAGATTGAAATACTGAAACACTTCTATACTTGAAATAATCATGGAAAATATATCATGATGGTGTCAGTTACCGATACATATGCAGTAAATAAGATGCAAAGGAGCAGAAATTGTTTTGAAATTGACTTCATTTAACAGTATTTTTGAATGTCATAAAGACAACTAAACGATGTTTAAACACCAGATTAGTATGCTGCATGAAAAATACTAATTATAATGAATAAAATGCCAGAAACTGAAGGTAACAGTGAGGAGTATTTTTAGCACAATTTTTTCATTTCAAAATTGAAGGATAAAATATTCAAATGCTTCTAGCTTGAAATGATCATGGAAAATATATCATAATATTCTTAGTTGCTGATACATACCCAGTAAGTACGATGCAAAGGATAAGAAAATATTTAAAATTGAATTCATTTAACTGCTTAATTGAACGTTATAAAGATGACTAAATGCTATTCTAACACCAGATTTGTATTCAGCATAAAATATACTTCTCATAATGAGTTTTAAAGGAAATTATTTTTCCGAGAAAAATGCCAAAAATTGGAGGTAATACTTCAGGGTATTTTTGGCTCCAAAAACGTCTTGTTTCAAAATTAAAAGATCAAATATTCAAACACTTCTATACTTGAAATAATCATGGAAAATATATCATAATGCTGTCAGTTACTGATACATAACCAATAAATATGATGCAAAGGAGCAGAAAATATTTTGAAATTAACTTCATTTAACAGCTTAATTGAATGTCATAAAGATGACTAAACAATATTTGAACACTAGATTTGTATTTAACATGAAAAAATACTTCTTATAGTGAGTTTTTAAATGAATTTTTTCTCTGAAAAAAAAATGCCAAAAAGTGAAGGTAACAGTTCCTGGTATTTTTAGCTCAAAGAGCTTTTTGTTTCAAAACTGAAAAATAAAACTTTGTCAAACACTTTTGCGCTTGAAATAATCATGGAAAATATATATATCATAATGCTCTCAGTCACTGATGCATGCTCAGGAAAAGTGATGGAAAGGAACAGAAATGTTTTATAACTGACTTCATGTAACAGCTTAATTGAGTGTCATTAAGAGGACTAAACGTTATTTTAACGCCAGACTTGTATTCAGCATGAAAAATTCTTCTTGTAATGAGTTTTTAAAGCAAATGTATTTTACAGAGAAAAGTACCAAAAATTGAAGAGTATATTTTGTTCCAAAAACTTTTTTGTTTGAAAATTGAAAGATAAGATATTCAGACACTTCTGTTCTTGAAATAATCATGGAAAATATATCATAATGCTCTCAGTACCTGATGCATAATTAGTAAATACAATACAAAGTAACAGAAAGTATTTTAGATTTTTTTTTATTTTATTTTGCTTTGTCGCTGTCTCCCGCGTTAGCAAGGTAGCGCAAGGAAACAGACGAAAGAATGGCCCAACCCACCCACATACACATGTGTATACATACGCATCCACACACGCAAATATACATACCTATACATCTCAATGTACACATATACATACACACACAGACATATACATATATACACATGTACATAATTCATACTTTCTGTCTCTATTTATTCCCATCGCCACCTCGCCACACATGGAATAACAACCCCCTCCCCCCTCATGTGTGCGAGGTAGCACTAGGAAAAGACAACAAAGGCCCCATTCGTTCACACTCAGTCTCTAGCTGTCATGTAAATAATGCACCGAAACCACAGCTCCCTTTCCACATCCAGGCCCCACAGAACTTTCCATGGTTTACCTCAGACACTTCACATGATTGAGAGGGTGAAGGCATATACAGAGCATCAGATTAAGGAAGAGCAGTAGAGGATGTGTGGGTCAGGTGTTTGCTTTAAAAATTATCAATTTATTCATTTTGCTTTGTCGCTGTCTCCCACGTTAAGGAGGTAGCGCAAGGAAACAGATGAAAGAATGGCCCAACCCACCCACATACACATGTATATACATACATGCCCACACAGCACATATACATACGTGTACATCTCAACTTTACATATATATACACACACACAGACATAGACATATATACACATGCACATAATTCATACTGTCTGCCTTTATTCAATTCCTACTGTCTGCCTTTATTCAATTCCCATTGCCACCCCGCCACACATGAAATAACAACCCCCTCCCCCCTCATGTGCTCGAGGTAGCGCTAGGAAAAGACAACAAAGGCCACATTCGTTCACACTCAGTCTCTAGCTGTCATGTAATAATGCACCGAAACCACAGCTCCCTTTCCACATCCAGGCCCCACACAACTTTCCATGGTTTACCCCAGACACTTCACATGCCCTGGCTCAATCCATTGACAGCACGTCGACCCCGGTATACCACATCGTTCCAATTCACTCTATTCCTTGCACGCCTTTCACCCTCCTGCATGTTCAGGCCCCGATCACTCAAAATCTTTTTCACTCCATCTTTCCACCTCCAATTTGGTCTCCCACTTCTCCTCGTTCCCTCCACCTCTGACACATATATTCTCTTGGTCAATCTTTCCTCACTCATTCTCTCCATGTGACCAAACCATTTCAAAACACCCTCTTCTGCTCTCTCAACCACACTCTTTTTATTTCCACACATCTCTCTTACCCTTACATTACTTACTCAATCAAACCACCTCACACCACATATTGTCCTCAAACATCTCATTTCCAGCACATCCACTCTCCTACGCACAACTCTATCCATAGCCCACGCCTCGCAGCCATACAACATTGTTGGAACCACTATTCCTTCAAACATGCCCATTTTTCCTTTTCGAGATAATGTTCTCGACTTCCAAACATTCTTCAAGGCTCCCAAAATTTTCGCCCCCTTCCCCACCCTACGATTCACTTCCGCTTCCATGGTTCCATCCGCTGCCAGATCCACTCCCAGATATCTAAAACACTTCACTTCCTCCAGTTTTTCTCCATTCAAACTTACCTCCCAATTGACTTAGACACTCAACCCTACTGTTCCTAATAACCTTTCTTCTTTCACACACTTTACCAAACTCAGTCACCAGCTTCTGCAGTTTCTGACATGAATCAGCGAACAACAACTGACTTCATTTAACAGCTTAACTGAATGTCATAGACGACTAAATGTTATTTTAACACCTGATTTGTATCCAGCAGGAAAAGTACTTTTTATATTGAGTCTTTAAAGGAAATAGATTTTTATGAAAAATACCAAAAGGTGAAGGTAATAGTTCAGGAGATTTTTAAGCTCAAAAAACTTTGTTTCAAAATTTAAAGAAAAGATATTCAAACATTTCTATACCTCAAATAATTATGTTACCGATTCATACCCAGTAAATATGATGCAAAGGATTAGAAAATGATTTAAAATTGACTTCATTTAACAGCTTAATTGAATGTCATAAAGATGACTAAACGATATTTTAATACCAGATTTGTATTCAGCATGAAAAGTACTTCTTATAATGAGTTTTTAAAGGAAATCTATTTTTCTGACAAAAATGCCAATAACTGAAGGTAACAGTTCAGGGTTTTTTTAAAGGGTCAATTTTTTTTTAATTTTTTCAAAATTGAAAGATAGAATATTCAAACACCTCAATACTTGAAATAATCATGGAAAATATATCATAATGCTCTTATTCACCGATACATACTTATTAAATACAATTTAAAGGATCAGAAAATATTTGAAACTGGATTCATTTAACAGCTTTGATTGTGTCATAAAGACGACTAAATGATATTCTAACACCAGATTTGTATTCAGCATAAAATATACTTCTCATAATGAGTTTTTAAAGGAAATACATTTTTCTGAGAAATATGCCAAAAATGAAAGGAATTCTGGGTATTTTTTGGCTTCAAAAACTTTGTTTCAAAATTGAAAGATAAAATATTCAAACACTTCTATACTTGACATAGTCATGGAAAATATATCATAAGGCTCTCAGTTACTGATACATACCCAGTAAGTAATGATGCAAAGGAGCAGAAAATATTTTGAAATTGACTTCATTTAACAGCTTAATTGAAGTCATACAGATGATTAAACGATACTTTAACACAAGATTGGTATTCAGCATGAGAAAATGCTTTTTATAATGAGTTTTTAAAGGAAATCTATTTTTCTGACAAAAATGCCAAAAACTGAAGTTAACAGTTCAGGGTATTTTTTAGCTTGAGATTTTTGTTTCAAAATTGAAAGATCAAATATTCAAACACTTCTATCCTTGAAGTAATCATGAATAATATATCATAATGTTCTCAGTCACCGATACATACTCATTAAATAAGATCAAAGGAACAGAAATATTTTAAAACTGACTTCATTTAACAGCTTAATTGAGTGTCATTAAGAGTACTAAACAATATTTTGACACCAGATTTGTTTTAGCATAAAAGATACTCCTTATAACGAGTTTTCAAAGGAAATCTATTTTTCTGAGAAAAATAGCAAAAATTATAGGTTATTGTTCATGAGATTTTTTAGCTGTAGAATATATCATAATGCTCTCAGTTACCGATATATACTCAGTAAATTTGAGATAAAGGAACAAAAAATATTTTAAAATTGACTTCATTTAACAGCTTAATTGAATGTCATAAAGACGACTAAACATTGCTTCAACTCCAGATTTGTTTTCAGCAGGAAATGTACTTCTTATAATGAGTCTTTAATGGAAATCTATTTTTCTGAGACAAATACCAAAAACTGAAAGTAATAGTTCAGGATATTTTTTAGCTCAAAAAACATTTTGTTTTAAAATTGAAAGATAAGATATTCAAATTCTTCTATTCTTGAAATATGGAAAATATATCATAATACTTTTAGTCACCAATACATACTCAGTAAATATGATGCAAAGGATAACAGATAACATGGCTGTGTTGGTAGACTCCAAAGGGAAACTCTAGATGTTGAGATATTGTGTAAGAGAAGGTGAGAGTTAATGTGAACAGAAATCAGGTAGTGAGGTGCAGCACAGGAAGAAACAGGATGGTTTGAATGTAAATTTAAATGGGGAAGACCTGGAGGAAGAGGAATTTTTAAATGCCTGGGAGTGTACATGACCAAGGAAGTGAATCAGAGGGTGGAAGAAGGGGCTAAAGTCATTGATGCGCTTAGAAGTGCATCTGTAAGTGCATCTGTAAGGATGAACGATGGGTATTTTCAAGATTATAATTGTCCCAGCAGTGTTGTATGGATGTGAGTCTTAGTCCCTGAATGCGAGTGAGAGTGTATTTTTTGGATATTGAATGCCTGAGGATGATAAGTAGTGTGAGATGGATTGATTGTATAAGAAATGATGGTGAGAAAAAGTTGTGGAAAAAAATAGGGAAAGTTCTGTGGGGCCTAGTTGTGCTTAGGGGACTGTGGTCTCAGTGCATTATACATGACAGCTAGAGAGTGGTGGTGAGCAAATGAGGCCATTTCTTCATCCATTCCTGGTGCTTCCTCACTAATATGGGGAACAGCAGATGAGCATGAAAATAGATTTCATTTTGTAAACTAATGTTGTACGTGAATTTCTTCTTCAGGTCTTCATCTTTGACAGCTCTATGGTGCCAAACTATCCCCTTCTTTTCTTTGGAGAGAAACTAAACTATGACCTGAGTAAAGGAGTGATAAATGTTGATGGATTTGTTCAGGTTCGAAGCTCACAACATGTTGCTCATTTAGTGCAGGTCAGTAGTCTGATAGGTTATTAATAGTACCATACTAAAAGTTCATTTCTGAGTTAATTGCCTTTGATACAGATAAGATATTTATGGTCATTGGATGAAGGCAATAGAATTGCTATAAAGTTTTCTGGTGAAGTATGTCACATTTTTTATTGGTTTCTTTCTCCTTTTATTTTGTAACAGAGTTTACGTAGCGAATTAGACCAACTTTTGGAATACAAGATTAGCCATCCAGGTATGACAAGATGGGAGAAATCCAGTAAAGAAGGTGCTCTATTGCAAACAATTGTAGACCTTATCTCCAGTGAGAAAAGTACTGAACCAGACCCAAATGATTTTTATGATGACCAAGATGATGATGATTATTAAACCCTCACCGATTCTTTATATTTTAGTAAATCTACCTTTGTAATAGCATATTGATTGCATACATTAAAATATTGTGTACAACCACTGTTTAACATGTCCAATGTATGTCATTTGATTCCTTGCTTAATATTCATAAAAATATTCCTTGCTTGCAACTGTCAGTACACTTTAACATCACAAGTCCAGTACTCCTTACTTTGATAACTTTCATACTTTGGCGCATTGTTGATGCTGGAGTTCTTTGAAAAGGCAATTATGTTTGCAGAACTCGTTGCTGTGTTTTCCAGGTGGTGCCATAACTCAAGCATCCACTCTTCGCCACTCTTCGTTATTTGCCCAGTTTTGAATTTGAGATGGTCATGTCTGTTGCTCTCCTTTGTTCCTTCATTGTATTTTGCACTTATAATGGTGTCCATCAAGCACTAGAGATCCAGTGGTAAGTTTAATGGTACTAGTAGTAAAGAAAGAAAATGCATTACTTATGATTGTGATCATGTCTGTTGCTCTCCTTTGTTCCTTCATTGTATTCTGAACTTGTAATGGTGTCCAACAAACACTAAAGATCCAGTGTTAAGTTTAATGGTGCTAGTAGCAAAAAATAGAATGCATTAACCTTATGATTTGCAGAATGAGGAAATTCTTCAGTAGTTAGAAAAGGGCAAGTAATTATGCAACAGCATGATTGTTTTGCTGATAGTTCTTTAATTATCATTGACAAAGAAGCAAGGTGAAAGTTGCTGAATTCCTCCACTCTTTCATAGTGGTTACCATGGGGTCTGTTTTGACAGTGGCAGGCAATAACCATTTTTTTTTCCCCACACCAAAAACTTATTTTGGAAAGTATGCTGTATTGATATGTAGGGATGCCTTATGTTGCAAGCAACTGTAATTAGCACCAGGAAAAATTCTGGAAGGTCAGTTGCCCATATGACTTCAAGATGGAACATATGGCCTTAGTATGGGCACTCATACACCCCACATTGATTAGAGATTAATTTGTGATAGTCGTCTGGTCACTCGTGCATACTGTAGTGATTTGGCAGATGTTGAGCGGTTGGCACTAGGAAAATATCTTTGTGTATCAGTAATTTACTAGAGGTGGCAGAGAAGAAATGAAGATTGATGAGCCAGCTAAGTTCAGCTTAAAAACAAACAAAAAGCCAAGCATGTGTGGCACTTCAGATTTTAAGAATTCCATGAAGGAACAAATATGAGTAATTTATCAGACTCTTTTTTATTATTTTCTAGGTACTTCATGTTAATTGATGATATTTTCTCAGTCATGAAAATCTTGAAATGTCATCATTGGGGGAACTCATCAATCATTTTCAAAAGCTTAAAAAACTTTACACTGAAAGTGTGCCCCTATTTGTGGCTTCAGTCAAATGGAAAAGATGGGCTTTTGATGTTATTGGATGTTTGCACAAATTTTTGTCAACTTCTAATAACTGGAAACAAGAAGTGAGAACTTGTCCATACTTTAGGGGGATTACAGGATTTAGAAAAAGTAATCAAAGAATAAGCTTTTGTTGCACATATTATCCAAATATTGGTTTGTTATTATCATTTGGCTGCCTATAGTGGGTATTCTTGTATGGATTATGGGTTTGAGGCAAACACGCTGACAGTAAATGGTAAATTATACTTTAAAGATTTAAACTGAACAAGGGTTATAAGCAATCACTTTGACAGTAAAGGGAATATTATATTTTGAACGTATGAATTCACTATAAGTATGTTCCATTATCATAAAAATGGATTCATTTATATTGCTTCATTCCTATACTGCTGTGATTTTCCACTATGTCAATATGACATCCTACTTCAGTTCCTGTAATAACTACCTGCTTATGAAACAACACCAAATACTGTGGAGTGAATAACACCTATAAATTCTCCCAGGGTAACTGAAAACTTGACCTACTTGCCCTATGACCCAATGTTGGTTCACTTTCTCTCTTCTCTAGGTATTTCTTTAGTTTTTGCTCTCGAGAGCTGGCTGCTTGTGGGCCCCCACCACTAAGGAAAACATGCAGTACTTGGCAAGCTCCTGCATTGCTTGATTACTTTGTGGCCATTAGCAACTTATGGCTGGCCATTTTGATAACTGTTTCTTTCCCTACACCTCAAAGCTTTGAAACTCTCTACACCCTCATGTCTTTGCCAATAACTATAACCCGGCACATTTTAAGACAGGTTTTTTTACTTTTTTCAAAATTTGTAAATGCTTTCCTTTATATCTTCTTTTTCCCTTTCATAATCCTTTCTTTTAAGGTCTGGCCTTGATGTGGACTTTTATCTGTGACTGGAGCCTTCAACATAAAAAAAAGTTTGTTTTGAATTCCATATTTTTCTAATCACTTTTCTCATTTTAGCAAGGTAGCATCAGGAACAAACGAAGAAGGGCTTCCTTTGCATGTACCCATTGTTTAGCTTTCATTTGTACCAAAACCAAAGCCATCCATTCAAGACCAATTCCAACAGTCAAGCCTAATAAGGGGGAACTGAGGGGCTCAACTGGTCCATGGCCTGGGGTCCATGTAGGGCCCTAGGTGTGAGCTCCTCTTCATCAGATCTAACAATCCTACTTTAATTGTGAAATGAAAACCCTCATCCCATCATACCATACTGCCCTTGGAGACTCCACTATCTTCTGCTTGGTTGTCATGATACTCAGGAAGCTGGCAACAGGTCCTAAAGTATAGTGTTGTATGTGAGTATCTGTGTGGGGAATATGCAGGGCAACTGAGCAGTATGTCTGTCTGTCTATATCTTTGATGCCTGTTCCATTCTGGAACTCCCTCAAGGGGGTGGCAGTATGTATTCAGTGTCTTCATTGTAGAAGTTGCAGCTTGGGAATGAGAAGCATTCCTCATCATCATATAACACTCTACATGCATTCTTTTTATAAACTCATTGCTGTCCTAATTTTGGATATTTTGTTAGTTCTTGAAATATTGAAATAGAATGGGCGAGAGGGGTGAGGTTTGCCCCAAGGCCTGTGTCAGTTCTCAATGCTCCACTCTGATATTTCAGAAAATATTGGAAAAGAATGTTGACAGAAGCAGTTAATGTATATACTGGAAACATAAATATTAATCAGTTTCCATTAGTAGTTAATGTCTACTGCTGTCATCTCATCATAGATCATATGTGTGTTGGACGTAATGAGAGTATTAATACATTACATTTAGATTTTCAAGACAAAGAATAGTCATCACATACAATTAGTAAGAGACATTCAGAAAGGATTTCTTAATCATCATAATACATATATTATATTATATTTTGCTGTGTCGCTGTCTCCCGTGTTAGCAAGGTAGCGCAAGGAAACAGACGAAAGAATGGCCCAACCCACCCACATACACATGTATATACATACACGTCCACACACGCAAATATACATACCTATACATCTCAATGTATACATATATATACACTTTCTTTTCTTTCATACTATTCGCCATTTCCCGCATTAGCGAGGTAGCTTTAAGAACAGAGGACTGGGCCTTTGAGGGAATATCCTCACCTGGCCCCCCCTTCTCTGTTCCTTCTTTTATTATATTTTTTTTTATTATACTTTGTCGCTGTCTCCCGCGTTTGCGAGGCAGCGCAAGGAAACAGACGAAAGAAATGGCCCAACTCCCCCCCATACACATGTATATACATACGTCCACACACGCAAATATACACACCTACACAGCTTTCCATGGTTTACCCCAGACGCTTCACATGCCTTGATTCAATCCACTGACAGCACGTCAACCCCGGTATACCACATCGCTCCAATTCACTCTATTCCTTGCCCTCCTTTCACCCTCCTGCATGTTCAGGCCCCAATCACACAAAATCTTTTTCACTCCATCTTTCCACCTCCAATTTGGTCTCCCTCTTCTCCTCGTTCCCTCCACCTCCGACACATATATCCTCTTGGTCAATCTTTCCTCACTCATTCTCTCCATGTGCCCAAACCACTTCAAAACACCCTCTTCTGCTCTCTCAACAACGCTCTTTTTATTTCCACACATCTCTCTTACCCTTACGTTACTCACTCGATCAAACCACCTCACACCACACATTGTCCTCAAACATCTCATTTCCAGCACATCCATCCTCCTGCGCACAACTCTATCCATAGCCCATGCCTCGCAACCATACAACATTGTTGGAACCACTATTCCTTCAAACATACCCATTTTTGCTTTCCGAGATAATGTTCTCGACTTCCACACATTCTTCAAGGCCCCCAGAATTTTCGCCCCCTCCCCCACCCTATGATCCACTTCCGCTTCCATGTTTCCATCCGCTGCCAGATCCACTCCCAGATATCTAAAACACTTCACTTCCTCCAGTTTTTCTCCATTCAAACTCACCTCCCAATTGACTTGACCCTCAACCCTACTGTACCTAATAACCTTGCTCTTATTCACATTTACTCTTAACTTTCTTCTTCCACACACTTTACCAAACTCAGTCACCAGCTTCTGCAGTTTCTCACATGAATCGGCCACCAGCGCTGTATCATCAGCGAACAACAACTGACTCACTTCCCAAGCTCTCTCATCCCCAACAGACTTCATACTTGCTCCTCTTTCCGAAACTCTTGCATTTACCTCCCTAACAACCCCATCCATAAACAAATTAAACAACCATGGAGACATCACACACCCCTGCCGCAAACCTACATTCACTGAGAACCAATCACTTTCCTCTCTTCCTACACGTACACATGCCTTACATCCTCGATAAAAACTTTTCACTGCTTCTAACAACTTTCCTCCCACACCATATATTCTTAATACCTTCCACAGAGCATCTCTATCAACTCTATCATATGCCTTCTCCAGATCCATAAATGCTACATACAAATCCATTTGCTTTTCTAAGTATTTCTCACATACATTCTTCAAAGCAAACACCTGATCCACACATCCTCTACCACTTCTGAAACCACACTGCTCTTCCCCAATCTGATGCTCTGTACATGCCTTCACCCTCTCAATCAATACCCTCCCATATAATTTACCAGGAATACTCAACAAACTTATACCTCTGTAATTTGAGCACTCACTCTTATCCCCTTTGCCTTTGTACAATGGCACTATGCACGCATTCCGCCAATCCTCAGGCACCTCACCATGAGTCATACATACATTAAATAACCTTACCAACCAGTCAACAATACAGTCACCCCCTTTTATAATAACTTCCACTGCAATACCATCCAAACCTGCTGCCTTGCCGGCTTTCATCTTCCGCAAAGCTTTCACTACCTCTTCTCTGTTTACCAAATCATTTTCCCTAACCCTCTCACTTTGCACACCACCTCGACCAAAACACCCTATATCTGCCACTCTATCATCAAACACATTCAACAAACCTTCAAAATACTCACTCCATCTCCTTCTCACATCACCACTACTTGTTATCACCTCCCCATTTGTGCCCTTCACTGAAGTTCCCATTTGCTCCCTTGTCTTACGCACTTTATTTACCTCCTTCCAGAACATCTTTTTATTCTCCCTAAAATTTAATGATACTCTCTCACCCCAACTCTCATTTGCCCTTTTTTTCACCTCTTGCACCTTTCTCTTGACCTCCTGTCTCTTTCTTTTATACATCTCCCACTCAATTGCATTTTTTCCCTGCAAAAATCGTCCAAATGCCTCTCTCTTCTCTTTCACTAATACTCTTACTTCTTCATCCCACCACTCACTACCCTTTCTAATCAACCCACCTCCCACTCTTCTCATACCACAAGCATCTTTTGCGCAATCCATCACTGATTCCCTAAATACATCCCATTCCTCCCCCACTCCCCTTACTTCCATTGTTCTCACCTTTTTCCTTCTTTTGGAAAATTGAAAAAAAAACGAGAGGGGAGGATTTCCAGCCACCCGCTCCCTCCCCTTTTAGTCGCCTTCTACGACACGCAGGGAATACGTGGGAAGTATTCTTTCTCCCCTATCCCCAGGGATATATATACACACACAGACTTATACATATATACACATATACATAATTCATAGTGTCTGCCTTTATTTGTTCCCATCGCCACCTCGCCACACATGGAATAACAACCCCCTCCCCCCTCATGTGTGCGAGGTAGAGCTAGGAAAAGACAACAAAGGCCCCATTCATTCACACTCAGTCTCTAGCTGTCATGTAATAATGCACCGAAACCACAGCTCCCTTTCCACATCCAGGCCCCACAGAACTTTCCATGGTTTACCCCAGACGCTTCACATGCTCTGGTTCAATCCATTGACAGCACGTCGACCCCGGTATACCACATCGTTCCAGTTCACTCTATTCCTTGCACGCCTTTCACCCTCCTGCATGTTCAGGCCCCGATCACTCAAAATCTTTTTCACTCCATCTTTCCACCTCCAATTTGGTCTCCCACTTCTCGTTCCCTCCGCCTCTGACATATACATCCTCTTGGTCAATCTTTCCTCACTCATTCTCTCCATGGGACCAAACCATTTCAAAACACCCTCTTCTGCTCTCTCAACCACACACTTTTTATTTCCACACATCTCTCTTACCCTTACATTACTTACTCGATCAAACCACCTCACACCACATATTGTCCTCAAACATCTCATATCCAGCACATCCACCCTCCTGTACACAACTCTATCCATAGCCTACGCCTCGCAACCATACAACATTGTTGGAACCACTATTCCTTCAAACATACCCATTTTTGCTTTCCGAGATAATGTTCTCGACTTCCAAACATTCTTCAAGGCTCACAGAATTTTTGCCCCCTCCCCCACCCTATGATTCACTTCTGCTTCTATGGTTCCATCCGCTGCCAGATCCATTCCCAGATATCTAAAACACTTCACTTCCTCCAGTTTTTCTCCATTTGAACTTACCTTCCAATTGACTTGACCCTCAACCCTACTGTACCTAATAACCTTGCTCTTATTCACATTTACTCTCAACTTTCTTCTTTCACACACTTTACCAAACTCAGTCACCAGCTTCTGCAGTTTCTGACATGAATCAGCCACCAGCGCTGTATCATCAGCGAACAACAACTGACTCACTTCCCAAGCTCTCTCATCCACAACAGACTGCATACTTGCCCCTCTTTCCAAAACTCTTGCATTCACCTACCTAACAACCCCATCCATAAACAAATTAAACAACCATGGAGACATCACTAACCCCTGCCACAAACCTACATTCACTGAGAACCAATCACTTTCCTCTCTTCCTACACGTACACATGTCTTACATCCTCGATAAAAACTTTTCACTGCTTCTAACAACTTGCCTCCCACACCATATATTCTTAATACTTTCCACAGAGCATCTCTATCAACTCTATCATATGCCTTCTCCAGATCCATAAATGCTACATACAAATCCATTTGCTTTTCTAAGTATTTCTCACATACATTCTTCTAAGCAAACACCTGATCCACACATCCTCTACCACTTCTGAAACCACACTGCTCTTCCCCAATCTGATGCTCTGTACATGCCTTCACCCTTTCAATCAATACCCTCCCATATAATTTACCAGGAATACTCAACAAACTTATACCTCTGTGATTTGAGCACTCACTCTTATCCCCTTTGCCTTTGTACAATGGCACTATGCAAGCATTCTGCCAATCCTCAGGCACCTCACCATGAATCATACATACATTAAATAACGTTACCAACCAGTCAACAATACAGTCACCCCCTTTTTTAATAAATTCCACTGCAATACCATCCAAACCTGCTGCCTTGCCGGCTTTCATCTTCCGCAAAGCTTTTATTACCTCTTCTCTGTTTACCAAATCATTTTCCCTAACCCTCTCACTTTGCAGACCACCTCGACCAAAACACCCTATATCTGCCACTCTATCATCAAACACATTCAACAAACCTTCAAAATACTCACTCCATCTCCTCACATCACCACTACTTGTTATCACCTCCCCATTAGCCCCCTTCACTGAAGTTCCCATTTGCTCCCTTGTCTTACGCACTTTATTTACCTCCTTCCAAAACATCTTTTTGTTCTCCCTAAAATTTAATGATACTCTCTCACCCCAACTTTCATTTGCCCTGTTTCACCTCTTGCACCTTTCTCTTGATCTCCTGCCTCTTTCTTTTATACATCTCCCACTCATTTGCATTTTTTCCCTGCAAAAATCATCCAAATGCCTCTCTCTTCTCTTTCACTAATAATCTTACTTCTTCATTCCACCACTCACTACCCTTTCTAATCAACCCACCTCCCACGCTTCTCATGCCACAAGCATCTTTTTCGCAAGCCATCACTGCTTCCCTAAATACATCCCATTCCTCCTCCACTCCCCTTACCTCCTTTGCTCTCACCTTTTTCCATTCTGTACTCAGTCTCTCTTGGTACTTCCTCACACAAGTCTCCTTCCCAAGCTCACTTACTCTCACCACTCTCTTCACCCTAACATTCTCTCTTCTTTTCTGAAAGCCCCTACAAATCTTCACCTTCGCCTCCACAAGATGATGATCAGACATCCTTCCAGTTTCACCTCTCAGCACATTAACATCCAAAAGTCTCTCTTTTGTGCGCCTATCAATTAACACGTAATCCAATAACGCTCTCTGACCATCTCTCTTACTTACATATGTATACTTATGTATATCTCACTTTTTAAACCAGGTATTCCCAATCACTAGTCCTTTTTCAGCACATAGATCTACAAGCTCTTCACCATTTCCATTTACAACACTGAACACCCCATGTATACCAATTATTCCCTCAGCTGCCACATAACTCACCTTTGCATTCAAATCACCCATCACTATAACCCAGTCTTGTGCATCAAAACCTCTAACACACTCATTCAGCTGCTCCCAAAACACTTGCCTCTCATGATCTTTCTTCTCATGCTCAGGTGCATATGCACCAATAATCACCCATCTCTCTCCATCAACTTTCAGTTTTACCCATATCAACCTAGAATTTACTTTCTTACACTCTATCATATACTCCCACCACTCATGTTTCAGGAGTAGTGCTACTCCTTCCCTTGCTCTTGTCCTCTCACTAACCCCTGACTTTACTCCCAAGACATTCCCAAACCACTCTTCCCCTTTACCCTTGAGCTTCGTTTCACTCAGAGCCAAAACATCCAGGTTCCTTTCCTCAAACATACTACCTATCTCTCCTTTTTTCTCATCTTGGTTACATCCACACACATTTAGACACCCCAATCTGAGCCTTTGAGGAGGATGAGCACTCCCCGTGTGACTCCTTCTTCTGTTTCCCCTTTTAGAAAGTTAAATACAATAGCAGTAATTATTGATTTAGAGAAAGCCTATGATACTAATTGGATTTGCGGTATCATAAAGAAGTTCTTGAAAATGGGCCTTCAAAGCAGACTGTTAAGGTTTATTCAACAGTTTTTGGAAGAAATCAAAGATGAGGGTTAGTAGTGGGTATTCAGGAAGATTTACTTTAGGGTAGTGCGTTAAGTACTGTGGGCTTCATAGCTCCCATCAGTAGTGTTGTAGGCACTATTCCAGAAGATCTTAAATTATCCCTTTTTGTTGATTTGGTTGTCAGTCGTACATCATCATTTAAAGTTGCTATAAGATGTTTGGGTGGGTAACTCTGGTTTTGATCTCTTAACAAGAAAACTTCAGCTATACCTTTAATAAGGTTAAGTAGGAGATAAACAGTTCCATTTGTATTATTGAAAGAAATTCTCATTTCATTTTTTTTTCTGAGAGGGCATAGGCAATTGAGTACCCTAATCAAGGCCATATCATTAATGCTATATACATGTATATGTACTAAAGTTCTAGACCTATTAATACTTGAAGGGCCAGCCCTCCAAGACTAAACAACCCTCTCTTGCACCTGCTCCTCCTGTTTGTGCTATTGTCTGAAAAATTTACTAAAACTTAGGAAACAACACTTGCAGGCTGGCTAACTTCTACTTTAAAGTTCCTTTAATCCTAAATATACAGAGTATGCATTATATGCAAAGTACAGATGTTGTCAGCTAACTTCCACTTCAAATGTTCCTTTAATCCTAATAAATAGGGAAAAGCATTATGTGCCGAGTACAAATGTTTTATCTTGTTTCCATGTGGTCTGATACTTAATGAGAGATTACATAGACTCTCCCATCCTTCACATTGAAGTCTAGCAGTTACTACATCCTACATCAAAGTAACATTGTTCAAGGGTTCAACCAAAGCTCCAAATCCATCTGACATATTGGGGTAATGCAGTCAACAACAATGATGGCACAAAGATGCAGGAGATACCCATGGACAGTGGACATGACAGTTAGTAAAATATACATGAGGGGGTAGAATGAAATCATGAAAATGTTTTTAGGTATGTTTCATGCTGTTAATGTATCTACTGTGGCAGGGGTTTCCATACAAGGCTCAAGTTCATCACTGTCCTCATCATAATTAAGTGACTTAAGCTAGCATGTTCTTATCTGGACTGTCATGTTGCTTCCCTTTGTTGTCTAATTCATTGATGTGCTTGTTGGGTACATGAGAACTTCAGTGCAACATAATTATCAGTGTTATTCACTGTCTGGACTTTAAACATCAACAGGTTATACAAATATCTCATCATATCCATGCAACACCTAAAATGGGGTATCATCCACATTGGAACGATATTTTGTACTTTGTACATCTGAGATACATTCATCTCAATAATTATTCTGAAAATCAATACTTACTCTGTCTCACACCTTGTGATTCATCCTTGTTAACCTATTTGACACTAGGTGGTGAGAAGTAATATTAGTTTTCCTAATGTTATACTTCTCTCACAACTTTTCCATGAATTTGGTATTAAATTTTCATACTTTACCTGTAATTAAAACTCTTTGTGCACTGTGGCAATCTAAGATGTTTTCCTCATATACCTTAATGACAGTTTTAGAGTAGTTTCGTTTGGCAAGTATCTATTTATTACCTTGACAGATCTGAGACAATCCTGAGTACATCTATAGAAACTCTTCCATGATTTCTTGACCTCAAGGTATATCAAAACGTCGTTACGTTACTTTTAAGGTAATTGCATGCAGAACATTTGTCAAACAAACTGTGCCATTTGCTTTGCCATCTTAAGCCAAAAGCACTCTGACTGAATTTGCTAAATGCTTTGGTTTTTACCCAGATGGCTGTTAGGGGTGTATTTGCTATAATTTATTATAGTAATGTATAAGCTGGTGTTCCTAGTTTTACTTCCCCATATGATATTCTATCTTGCAAGAGAAAGTCCCTAATTGGAATAGAGGTTTCTTTTCAGGTGGGGGGGGGGGGGGGGGGGGGGGGGTTGCTATATCAACTGTAACCAAAGTGGGTCATTCTGCTGCTCCTTTTGCTTATCAGTATCTAGGGCAAGATAATCAGTTAATACGACTACATTCTGTAACAACATATCTCATACACTGTTTTGTTTTCCAGCTATGTATTCTATAGTTGGATTGAAATCCTGTTCAAGTCAATGACCATCTAGCAAAACTTTCTGTGGTTCTTCAGTTTTGAAATAAGACACAGGTTGGTAATTTGTAAACACATGATCCAGCAAACAGTAGATAAGATCCTTAAAATGTTTTAATGTCCAAACTACAGCCAATGCTTCTTGCTCAATACCCATGTAATATTCCCCTGCTTTATTCAGCATTTTGCTACCATAAGCTATGGGATGTAGTAGTTCTGCTGTTTTCTGCATTAGGACTGCTCCACCCCCTTTTGAACTAGCATCAGTTATTAAGGGGAATGTTGTTGAAAATCAGGAAATACTAAGATAGTACAGAAGTGAGCACTTACTTTAATGTGTCAATAGCTTGTTTCTGCCTTTCCTAACAATGAAATGCAACGCCCTTCCCAAGTAATTTTGTTAGTGGTGAGGCTATGGCACTAATACCTTTCACAAAACACCTGTAGAATCCCGCTGATCATACAAATGATCAACCTCATCTGCATTCTTAGGTGTGGTTTTTTGTGCTATAGACTTACCTTCTGATTATCAGGGGAAATTACTCTTTCATCCCACACATGCCCAAAATAGTTTATCCTTGAACTTCAGAATTTACACTTTGACAGTTCAATTTTTAAACTTGCCAACTGTCAGTTCCTCAGGGCTTACTCTAAGTGTCTTAGATGAACCAGGACATCCTTACTAATTAATGTAATTTCATCAGTTAGACTATAAGAGTCTTGTCTAATCAGTTCATAAAAATCATTGTCATAAGCCTTGAATAGGTTAAGACCTTTTTGTCATGAGCCTTGAATAGGTTATGATCTTAGTCCAAAAGGTATCCCTGTGGGCTCACAGTGTTATGTAGGGATGCTAAAAGCAGTCACTGGTTTAGTGGCATCATCCAAAAACCATGTAACAAATCCATAGTGGAAAATACATTATTATTTCCTAGATAAAGGGAATCCATTAAAGATAACTATTTAAATGCCTGTAATCTATCACAGGCCTCCAAGTTCCATCCTTCTTTGGTTCTCAGGTAAGTGGGGTGTTCAAAAGGAAGATGCTATGCTAAGTTACACCCAGTTCTAACACCTTATTTACACATTCATCCACTGTCTGCCATTGGGAATTAGGGATTCGATGGTCCGGGACATAAATTGGGTGTGTACCAGGTTGTAGTGGTATGGAATGAAAAATACACGGAGTTAATCCTAATGATTCCTCTTTTAAAGCTACTGTATTCCTGTAACCATTCAGTAGTTGTTCTGAGGTATATTAACTCTAGGACTGTTCCTTTGAGGTAACCTGAGTACAACAAAGTATATTTTCTCTACTGACCATTCCAACTTCTCTGCCTGGCGCTGAGAATATGGAAAGGTCAACTAGATATGTCCCCTTGGACAAGGGAAGGTCCTGAGTCAGTCTACTGGCCAGATAAAAGGATAGAATTGGTTCCAAAAGATTCCTTTTAATCTGACTGAACTAGGTTCTAGAGTACAGTACAGAGGTTTTCCCGTGTTTATAGGTCTTATAATGTTGAGCTTTGCATTTTCTTTCATTAAACTATTTGCAGTTACCCTATATTGAGTAAGAATTCCCTTCAGTGTCCCTGGTTAATCTATGTGTTTCGAGCCCCTCGACACATTTGAATCGGTGGGTAAGTTACGCTCAGTAGATAACTGAATTTCTTTTACTATTGCGTTCTTTGAGCTTGAATGACCTTGATGTACCAATTTTCTCATATGTTGCAAAGAGGGTAATAGAGAGAAATTTTTAGGGCAGCTGAGCTCTTAGTGATTTACTGTTTGGGCTATCATTGCATCATTATGCCCCTGAAAAACTATTGTTCATTTACATGACTTACATTCCACCTTATTATTTTGCATAGTAGCCATACCCATTAGAATATCTCCTTTAAATTCTACCTGATCATCTATGTAGCATTACATTTTCACTGTCCTATCCAACACTTCTAAGTCAAATGACACCTTACCTAAAACCTTTAAGGGCTGTCCAGAAACTCCAGTTACACTAGAAGTTCCTAGGTCACATTCTTGTACTGATCCCTTTGACAGTGTTATAAAGTAAACTGATTCAATCAAGTTAGTTTCTGGTCCAGTGTTTCCAAAAGTGTTTACTGTCATCCCATTAAATTTGGCTGAAATCAATGACCTTGTAGTCCCATTAACAACTAAATTCTGACACACATCATTCGCACATTGATCTTCTGGAACTTTATAAGGGTTAACTAGATTTTCTGAACTAAAAGAACTTAGCAGGCCATTTTCAGTTGGTCTTGAGTTCTGTAATATGAGACTTGAGGATGAGGCTGGCTGGAAATTTCCTATGAAACAGATGGCTGAGGCAATGTTTCCCATTCATCATAGGCCTCAATGGATTAGAGTGTGCTTGAAGCTGTCTGCAATTTCTTTTGTAGTTTTTTTATTTTGAAGGCTCCAGTCACAGACAAAAGTCCACATCAAGGCTGACCTTAATTGAAATATAGAGAATTTAGAAATGGAAAAAGAAAAGACAATGGGGAAGTATTTAAAAATTTTTGAGAAAGTGAAAAATCAGTCTTTTGAAATATGCTAGGTCATAGTTACTGGGGAAGACATGAGAAGGTAGGGAGCTCCAAAGCTTTGCCATATTAGGAAAGAAGCAGGTTTCAAAATGGCCTACCCTTGAGTTGCTGATGGCCACATGATAATGTGATGTAGCAGTTTGCCGAGTATTGCATGGCCTAACTAGTGGTGTGGAGATGCATGTAGTCAGCTCTTGGGAACCAAAACCAAAGTAATACCTAAAAAGGGGAAAAGAGAACCAATAGGGAAATGGAGTCAAGTTTGTAAGTTAGCCTGGGACAGTTTGATTTATGATACGTAAAGTATTTTGGGGTATTCCATCCCATTTAGTTTCTAAAAGGAGATCTGCTTTGTCCTGTCTGTGGTGTTGTAGGCCTATGAGAAGATGGTTGAAACATGCATGGGTGTGAATCTGAGAATCTGTTGGTTGTTCCTCCCATTGGCTGTCCTGTAAAATTTTGAGTGTGAGTAGGATGAAGGACCAGATGAAACCTTTACATTACTACTTGTAGCTATGACTGAGATCTTAAATCCTCCATTGTTAATATCAGAGTTGTTAACTGAGGGTATTGAGTCCTTAAGTGAATCTCTCCCATATCTATGATACTTTTAGCCTCAGGTTGAGCTGCATTTAACATTAAAAACCCAAGTAAAGAGATCTGCCAAGAATCTAGCATTGTTTGAGGTCTAACCATGTGCCTACCAATGACCATTTTAACTATCTCCTAAGTCAGCAGCCTTGGATGTGTAACTGTAATTACTCCTCTCATGGGCAATATCTGTTTCTAACATCTCCAGAATTCTTGCCATTGCATGCTTTCTCTTCTCATGCTTAAAGAATCTTCTCCAATAATTGTTAAATCAACCTCTTTCATTTATCCTTGCACATTCTGTTATTTTGGTGATCTTGGCCTCACCATCCTTGTATGCTATCAAGCCTTAAGCTTCATTAATTATTTCTTTATCTTTGGGATCTTAGTCTGATGCTGAGTTTGATGCATTTGTGAACCACAATTGTAGATTTCTATAACTCCCTCTATATTAACACTTTTATCCTTCAGCACCAACTTATGAGTTATACCATAGACGAAGGTGATTCTGGAGTAGCCATTTTACTCTTTGACCCAAGATTGTCCATAAACCCTCACATCTGAACAATTTTACACCACATAACTGTGATGAGATTACCTTGATAAAGTCTGGACATCATCATGACCTTCAACAGAATTTGGGTGTCAGTGTCCTGATGTTGCATAGTACATCAGCTGGTCTCTATCATGAACATCAGAATCACACCAGATGGCATTGATGATATAATCCAGAACAAGGAGACATCAATGACATCATAGAGTCAGAGTGTGATTCAGTAACATAGTGAAGATGTGAAGCATATCAAGTGTGCAATGAGCTGCTTAAGCATGTTTTTTCCCCCAGTCATGGACTAAAGTCCACATCACGGCTGGACCTCAATTGAAATACATGTATAGAGAGAATTAGGAAAGGGAAAAGAAAACACAAAGGAAAGTATTTACAAATTTTGGCAGAACTGAAAAACCTGTTTTTAAAATGTGCCACATCATAATTATTGGGAAAGACATGAGAAGGTAGAGAGTCCCAGAACTTTGAAGCACAAGGAAAGAAACGATATCAAAATGGCCCACCCTTAAGTTGCTGACGGCATGGTCCTGATGAAATTCCACAATAAATGCTGATTATGTGTGCAGATTCACCACACAGACCTCTTGAAATACAGTTCAAGATGTCACTGAAGAAAGGCAAAGTGCCTGGGGAGTGGAAAAGGGCAAATGTCATATCTGTCTATAAGAACTGAGATTAGGAAGAGGCACTGAACTACAATCCAATCTCATGGAAAGCTGTGTTCTGTTCAGTTCAGGAAAAGATGATCAGAAAGCATATGGATGACCTAATACGAAGGAGAAACCACCTAATTGAGAGAAAACATGGTTTGAGTGAAAAGTGGTCATGTGTAAGGAACATTTTAGGTTTCTAGAAGAGAGTGAGCTGTGGATTGTTTATATAGGTACACCACCGAATTTCTGGCAACTGATGGTTCAGCACCTCCTTTAGTCTGGACAAAATTACATGAGGGAACTTGAAATTACTGTGGCCAACAGACTAGTTTACTGGGCAGCCACAGATGGCCGTTTTGTGTAGGGCAGGCTTATTTACATTCTTTACTCTGCACTAGTTGGTGGTAATACCACAATTCTGTGAGATTCTTAGCTTATTTTGCTTAAATTTAACCCTAGCTATGGCTTCTAAGACATATGAGAGTGTCGTCGTGGTGTCAAACATAAACACCAATCCATATCAATCCAAGATAAAGTAGAACTTGAAAAAATATGGACCATGGTGTTTCTTTATAAAAGCTGTTTGACATCAACAGTATTGGTTCATCAACTGTTTATGATATAAAGAAGCAAAGGGAAAAAAATATTGAAATTCTATGCAAATGATGATTGGAAAAACTATGAAGATGGTATGAGTACTGAGCATGATCGAGTGATGATGGAATGGTTTTGACAGCATCAGAGTGATGGAGTGGACTTGTCAGGTAGCATGATAATGGACTAGGCTAATTTGTTCCATAAAGAACTTAAATTACAACATGAGCATGACTATAGTGGAGGATGGCTTCAAAGATTCAAGCATCATGGAATTTCCATGAATAAAGTGTGCTGAGAAAAGCGGTCTGCAAACCATGAAGGAGCTGCTAAGTATGTGGACGACTTTGTGAAACTCGTAGCTGCTGAGCATCTCAGTTCTGAGCACATGTATAATGCAGACAAAACTGCATTATTCTGGCAATGCATACTTAGGAAAATGCTAACAACGGAAGAAGAAGACCCCACAGGATTCAAACAATCTAAGGACAGACTTACCTTCCTAGGGTGCTCAAACATTTAATATTTGTATAATTTGAATTTGTACCAATCCATGGTATACTTTAGACACATGGGCGATGTATAATTAGTGGGTTAGAGGAATGTTGATGAATTATTATTACGTGTCCACAGTTGGTCTGGCAAAATGGTTAATTCGATATGACTTTGGAACCAAGAGTGTCGGAAAATTGGTGGTGTATCTTTATCTGAACTATCAGAAAGCATTTGACCATTGCTTTGCAAGGGAGGCTGATTTAAGAAGCTGGATCCCAATTGTGGAAGGAATAAGGGGGAGACTCCTTTTATGAGCAGAGTTTATCTTAGTGGAAGGGAACAAAAGCTGCTTGTCAAAAGAATCATCTTCAAATGAGTTGAGGTCATCAACAGAATACTGCAGGGTTCTCAAAATTTTGATACCATTATCTTCAATATAAGCGAATGATTTGCCAGAAGATATGGACTCCCACCTGAGTATATTTTTAGGTAATGCAAAAATCATGAAGGGAGTGAAAATTTGGAGGATTGCATCAACTTTCAAGGGGACCCCTAACAGACTAGAGTTTGTCTCATAAATGATTGATGATCTTCATCGCAAGTATAAATGTAATGTGTAAGGATAGGTCACAGAAAAAGAATGCCTCAATATGGTTACCATCTAGCAGGAAATAGGATGCAGGAATGTGTGTGAGAAGGACTTTTTAAGTGGTGAAACCATACCTGTTGCCAGTCCCAGTTTAGGAGAATACTTAAAGAGACCAACTCTCTGCTAGCAAATATGAGAATTGCATTCAATTTCATAGGTATGGAAAAATTCAGTAAGCTCTTTACACCATACATAAGGCCAAAACTAATATATGGCATGCTTCACAAGTTTGGTTACTGCACCTGAAGAGTAACAAACAGCTAAAAGAGTATGGTGAAAGGAGAGCAACAGGTATAGCTCCAGAATAAGAAAGCTGAATTACAGGGAAAGAGCAGAGGCATTAAATTTGTCAACTTTGAAGAGATAAGGGTGTAGGGTGACCTGTTCACCATTAAAAGTTTTAAAACACATGTGACGTAAACGCTGAAAAGTTCTTCAAGAGATGTAGCAAGACAATAACCAAAGGACGCAACATGAAACTTCTTAAGGAAGGTGTGAAAAAGTACTTTTCATGTAGAAGAGTGGAATATATAAATAGACTGAAATGTCTAAAGACATTATACAAAAATTCAAGTTGTATGAAAACAAAGATTGTTCTAGAGGTAAGATTCTACAACTTCAACAATCCCTCCCATTTACAGAAAACATAAAAAATGGTTAATCACACAAGATCTATTCAGGAGAGTTCAGAGAAGTGCTAATATGTTACCTGAATTAAGAAAGCTACGTTACCATGACAAGTTGAAATCTACAAATCTGTCCACCACAGAGGAAAGAGGGTTCTTGAGAAAGCTGAGCTACCATGACATTGAAATCTACAAATCTGTCTACCACAGAGGAAAGAAGAGGGGGTTGACCTAATTTCAGCCTTCAAATTTTAAAGCAGTTGGATGATGGCAGCAGTGAGCAGTTCTTCATGAGGTGTAATGCCAAAGCAACTAGAGACTGAATGTTGCAGTATATGAAAGTTTAAAGACTACTTGATGGTGATGAAAGTTCAACAGATGGGGCATGATGAGTGTAGAACTTTCTCCCTTTCTCTCTTAATAGGTAATTACACATGCACAGAAAGAAGGAGCAAGGAATCAGTAGAGAACAATAAGGAAGAACGGAGAAACTTTGATGAGAATGTTCTGGGCAAGGTAGGGGATATTTCAAAACTTTTCCATAAAATCATTAGGTACAAACTGTCTGCCAAAGAGCACCTAATCTGGCTAAAGGTCTTCAGAGGGAGGAGTTGTATAGGATCATGTTACAATGTGTAAGGAGCGGAATGACAAGATAATTTTCACAGTGGAAGACAGCCCCAGCACTGGTTAGGTAAAATGAGGTCTTTAAATCCATTCATGTAACTTTATATAAAAGACACAGATGGTTAAAGTGTCTTGAAATTTCTCTATATGTGAAGAAGAGTGCTGATAAGCTTGACAGGCTGTTTAAAATGTTCAAAATATCCTAGGAGGAAGGTACAATGCCAAGTTAATGGAAGAATGTATGTCATACCCTTCCCTTTCAACTCAGCCTCTTCACTTAAGAGCCAATTTATCCAGACTCCACTTATCTCTGTTCTTCTCATCCACAATACATTCACACACCCCAGCCTGAGTATTTTGAAGGTTTGTTGAATGTTTGATGATAGAGTGGCAGATGTAGGGTGTTTTGGTCGGGAAAGTGTGCGAAGTGAGAGGGTTGGGGAGAATGGTTTGGTAAAGAAAGGAGGTAGTGAAAGCTTTGCAAAAGATGAAATCCAGCAAGGCGGCTGGTTTGGATGGTACTGCAGTGGAATTTATTAAAAAAGGGGGTGATTGTGTTGTTGATTGGTTAGTAAGGATAGTCAATGTATTTATGGACCATGGTGAAGTGCCTAAGGGCTGATGGAATGCATGCATAGTGCCATTGTACAATAGTTAATTATGTATGGATCATGGTGAAGTGCCTGAGGATTGGTGGAATGCATGCATAGTGCCATTGTACAGAGGCAAAGGGGATAAAGGTGAGTATTCAAACTTCAGAGGCATAAGTTTGTTGAGTATTCCTGGGAAATAATATGGGAGGGTAAAGGCATGTACAGAGAATCAGATTGGGGAAGAGTAGTGTGGTTCAGGTGTTTGCTTTGAAGAATGTATGTTAGAAATACTTAGAAGAACAAATGGATTTGTATGTAGCATTTATGGATCAGGAGAAGGCATATGATAGGGATGTGGAAGGTAAGTTGCTAGAAGCAGTGAAAGGTTCTTACCAAGGATGTAAGGCATGTATACGAGTAGGAAGAGAGGAAAGTGATTGGTTCCCATTGAACGTCAGTCTATGGCAGGGATGTGTGATGTCCCCATGTTTGTTTAATTTGTTTATGGAAGGGATGGTTAGGGAGCTAAATGCAAGAGTTTTGGAGAGAGAGGTGAGTAGTGCAGTCTGTTATGTTTGAGAGGGCATGGGAAGTGAGTCAGTTGTTAGCAAATGATACAGCTCTATTGGCTGATTCATATGAAAAACTGCAGAGGTTCATGACTGAGTTTGGGAATAAGTGTGAAAGGAGAAAGTTGATAGTAAATGTGAATAAGAGCAAGGTTATTAGGTTCAGTAGGGTTGAGGGACAAGTTAATTGGGATGTAAGTTTGAATGGAGAAAAATTGGAGAAAGTGAAGTGTTATAGATATCTGGAGGTGGACTTAGCAGTGGATGGAAGCGGAAGTGAGTCACAGGGTGGGGGAGGGGGAGAATGTTCTGGGAGCGATGAAGAATGTGTGGAAGGAGAGAACGTATTCTCGGAGAGCAAAAATGAGTATGTTTGAGGGAAAAGTAGTTCTAACAATGTTATATGGTTGCAAAGCATGGGCTATAGATAGGGTTGTACAGAGGAGGGTGGATGTGTTGGAAATGAAATGTTTGAGGCCAATATGTGGTGTGAGGGGGTTTGATCAAGTAATGTAAGGGTAAGAGAGAGGTGTGGAAATACAAAGAGTATGGTTGAAAGAGCAGAATAGGGCGTGTTGAAATCGTTTGGACATGGAGAGAATGAGAAAGGAAAGATTGACAAAGAGGATACATGTGAAAGAGGTGTAAGGATAGACTGGAAAAGATATTGAGCAATCGGGCCTGAACATACAGAAGGGTGAGAGGCATGCAAGGAATAGATTGAATTGGAATGATGTGGCATACTGGGCTCATCATGCTGTCAATGGACTGAACCAGGGTATGTGAAGCGTCTGGGTTAACCATGGGGCCTGGATGTGGATAGGGAGCTGTGGTTTCAGTGCATTACACATGACAGCTAGAGACTGAGTATGAACAAATGTGGCCTTTTTTGCCTGTTTTCCTGACACTACTTCGCTGAAGCAGGGAATAGCAATGCAGTTTTCCTGCAGAGCAGGGTAGCGACGGGAATGGATGAAGGCAAGCAAGTATGAATATGTACATGTGTATGTGTGTAATGTCTGCGTATGTGGGCGTTCATGTGTATATATATATATATATATATATATATATATATATATATATGTGGTAGAGGATGTGTGGATCAGGTGTTTGCTTTGAAGAATGTATGTGAGAAATACTTAGAAAAGCAAATGGATTTGTATGTAGCATTTATGGATCTGGAGAAGGCATATGATAGAGTTGATAGAGATGCTCTGTGGAAGGTATTAAGAATATATGGTGTGGGAGGCAAGTTGTTAGAAGCAGTGAAAAGTTTTTATCGAGGATGTAAGGCATGTGTACGTGTAGGAAGAGAGGAAAGTGATTGGTTCTCAGTGAATGTAGGTTTGCGGCAGGGGTGTGTGATGTCTCCATGGTTGTTTAATGTGTTTATGGATGGGGTTGTTAGGGAGGTGAATGCAAGAGTTTTGGAAAGAGGGGCAAGTATGAAGTCTGTTGGGGATGAGAGAGCTTTGGAAGTGAGTCAGTTGTTGTTCGCTGATGATACAGCGCTGGTGGCTGATTCATGTGAGAAACTGCAGAAGCTGGTGACTGAGTTTGGTAAAGTGTGTGAAAGAAGAAAGTTAAGAGTAAATGTGAATAAGAGCAAGGTTATTAGGTACAGTAGGGTTGAGGGTCAAGTCAATTGGGTTGTAAGTTTGAGTGGAGAAAAACTGGAGGAAGTAAAGTGTTTTAGATATCTGGGAGTGGATCTGGCAGCGGATGGAACCATGGAAGCGGAAGTGAATCATAGGGTGGGGGAGGGGGCGAAAATCCTGGGAGCCTTGAAGAATGTGTGGAAGTCGAGAACATTATCTCGGAAAGCAAAAATGGGTATGTTTGAAGGAATAGTGGCTCCAACAATGTTGTATGGTTGTGAGGCATGGGCTATGGATAGAGTTGTGCGCAGGAGGGTGGATGTGCTGGAAATGAGATGTTTGAGGACAATGTGTGGTGTGAGGTGGTTTGATCGAGTAAGTAATGTAAGGGTAAGAGAGATGTGTGGAAATAAAAAGAGCGTGGTTGAGAGAGCAGAAGAGGGTGTTTTGAAATGGTTTGGGCACATGGAGAGAATGAGTGAGGAAAGATTGACCAAGAGGATATATGTGTTGGAGGTGGAGGGAACGAGGAGAAGTGGGAGACCAAATTGGAGGTGGAAAGATTGAGTGAAAAAGATTTTGAGTGATGGGGGCCTGAACATGCAGGAGGGTGAAAGGAGGGCAAGGAATAGAGTGAATTGGATCGGTGCGGTATACCAGGGTTGACGTGCTGTCAGTGGATTGAATCAGGGCATGTGAAGCATCTGGGGTAAACCATGGAAAGTTGTGTGGGGCCTGGATGTGGAAAGGGAGCTGTGGTTTCAGGCATTATTGCATGACAGCTAGAGACTGAGTGTGAACGAATGGGGCCTCTGTTGTCTTTTCCTAGTGCTACCTCGCACACATGAGGGGGGAGGGGGATGGTATTCCATGTGTGGCGAGGTGGCGGTGGGAATGAATAAAGGCAGACAGTGTGAATTGTGTGCATGGGTATATATGTATGTGTCTGTGTGTGTATATATATGTGTACATTGAGATGTATAGGCATGTATATTTGTGTGTGTGGACGTGTATGTATATACATTGTGTATGGGGGTGGGTTGGGCCATTTCTTTCGTCTGTTTCCTTGCGCTACCTCGCAAACGCGGGAGACAGCGACAAAGCAAAATAATAAAAAAAATAATATGTGTATATGAGTGGATGTGCCATTCTTTGTCTGTTTCCTGGTGCTATCTCACTGATGCGGGAAACAGCGATTATGCATAATATATAAATATGAAATATTCTTTCTTCTCTATACCCAAAGATAACATCTGATTATGGAGGAGCAGCATATTTTAAGGAAAGTTGCAGAATATGTAGATCAGGTGTCTGCTTTGAAAATTTGTGTGAAAACTCTTGGTGTGAAATGAATTTTATGTTATTTATGAATCTCAAGAAAGTGTATAAGGTTGACAGACATACCTTTTAGATGGGTGCTACATTTTTCTGGGGGTAAGTTATCAAATGCAGGGAGGGGTTTTTACTAGGGCGGTAAAGCAGGAGTTCAACTTGATTAGGAGAATGGTTTTTGAAGTAGGGTTTGCAGCTAGAATGTGTGAATGTCACCATGGTTATTTAATCTGTTTTTGGATGGGTGGTAAAGGTGAATGCAAGGGTTTTAGAGCAAGGAACAAGTCTAAGGAATACTAGGGGTGTGGGACCTGGAGGTTAAATCAGTTGCTGTTTGCAGATGACTTAGTCTCAAAAGACACTCCAAAAGCTGATAGAGGCTGGAAGACTAGGTTGAAAGGAAAAGTTTGTGTGATTGTGAACAAATATAGGGTTATGAGATGCAGCAAGGAGATGATAAGGACATTTTGAGGGGAAGTCTAATTGAGAATGACCTGGAGATAGTGGAGTGCTTTAGATACCTTGGAGTGGACTTGGCAGTAGACGGAAGTGAATCACAGGATGGGAAAGGGGGCTAAGGTCATGGGTGCATTGAAGTGTGTGTTGTAGGAAAGGTAACTGTCAGCTGAGGCAAAGATTTTCATGTCTGAAGGTATATTAGTCCTAACAGTGCTGTATGGATGAGAGTCTTGGGCCATGAATGTATAAGAATGGAAGAGAGCGTACGTGATGGAAATGAAAAATGCCTAGGACAACATGTTGTGTGAGGCTGAGGAATGACAGTGTAAGAGATATGTGTGATAGTACATAGAAAATGACTGAATGAGCTAACCAGGGTGTGCTAGAATGGTTTGGACAAATGGAAAGGTAGGTGAAGAGATACTGACATTAGAACATATGTTTCAAAAGTGGAGGGAGACAAAAGAGATGGAAGAATAGTGTGAAAAAAAGCTTTTATTACTGGGTACTGAACATTCAGGAAGGTGAAAGGCATGCATAGGATGGAATGAACTGAGGCACTGTAATATACGAGGGGCAACTTGCAATCAATGGGTTTAACTAGGGCATACAAAACAGATGGGGAGCCATGGAATGGTATGTAGCATTTGACTGTGGTTGGAGAAGCTTTGGTTTTGGTGCATTAAATGTGACAGCTAGAGAGTAGGTTTGAGTGAGAACACCTTGTTTGTCTATAATAGATCCTACCTTGTTGCAGAAAGGAAATTACAAGTATGAAAAGCATATGAATGATAAGTTAGATGTGTCTTGCAAAAATCAACAGATAAGGGTTGAAGAAGATGGCTGGAAATCCTGAAATCCTACCTTTCGGTATTGATTTCTAAAAGGAGGAACAAAAACCACACAAGGAGTTTTCCATAACGGCTGTCATCTGTTGTTTCTGGTGTTAACATGCTGAGGATAGAAAAAGTGAGCATGTATTAAAAAAGAATATCATTATTATTTCTTATTATATTTATTTATTATACTTTGTCGCTGTCTCCCGCGTTAGTGAGGTAGCACAAGGAAACAGACGAAAGAATGGCCCCACCCACCCACATACCAATACATTTCAACATATACATTTATCTTATATATTTATTATACTTAGTCGCCGTCTCCTGTGTTAGTGAGGTAGTGCAAGGAAACAGTCGAAAGAATGGCCCAACCCACCCACATACACATGTATATACATACACGTCCACACGTACATATACATACCTATATATCTCAACGTATACATATATATACACACACAGACATATATACACATGTACATAATTCATACTGTCTGCCCTTATTCATTCCCATCGCCACCCCGCCACACGTGAAATGACAACCCCCTACCCCCGCATGTGTGCGAGGTAACACTGGGAAAAGACAACAAAGGCCACATTCGTTCACTCAGTCTCTAGCTGTCATGTATAATGCACCAAAACCACAGCTCCCTTTCCACATCCAGGCCCCACAGAACTTTCCATGGTTTACCCCAGACGCTTCACATACCTTGGTTCAATCCATTGACAGCACGTCAACCCCAGTATACCACATCGTTCCAATTCACTCCACTCCTTGCATGCCTTTCACCCTCCTGCATGTTCAGGCCCCGATCACTCAAAATCTTTTTCACTCCATCTTTCCACCTCTAATTTGGTGTCCCACTTCTCCTCGTTCCCTCCACCTCTGACACATATATCCTCTTGGTCAATCTTTCCTCACTCATTCTCTCCATGTGACCAAACCATTTCAAAACACCCTCTTCTGCTCTCTCAATCACACTCTTTTTATTACCACACATTTCTCTTACCGTTTCATTACAAACTTGATCAAACCACCTCACACCACATATTGTCCTCACACATCTCATTTCCAGCACATCCACCCTCCTCCGCACAACTCTATGTATAGCCCACGCCTCGCAACCATATTACATTGTCAGAACCATTATTCCTTCAAACATACCCATTTTTGCTTTCCGAGATAACGTTCTCGCCTTCCACACATTTTTCAATGCTCCCAGAACTTTTGCCCCCTCTCCCACCCTATGACTCACTTCCACTTCCATCCGCTGCCAAATCCACTCCCAGATATCTAAAACACTTCACTTCCTCCAGTTTTTCTCCATTCAAACATACCTCCCAACTGACTTGTCCCTCAACGTAGGCCTACTGTACCTAATAACCTTGCTCATATTCACATTTACTCTCGGCTTTCTTTTTCACACACTTTACCAAACTCAGTCACCAGATTCTGTAGTTTCTCACCCGAATCAGCCACCAGCACTGTATCATCACTTCCCAAGCTCTTTTATCCACAACAGACTGCATACTTGCCCTCTCTCCCTAACAAAGCCATCCATAAACAAATTAAACAACCATGGAGACATCACCCACCCCTGCCGCAAACTGACATTCACTGAGAACCAATCACTTTCCTCTCTTCCTACTCGTACACATGCCTTACATCCTCAATAAAAAACTTTTCACTGCTTCTGACAACTTGCCTCCCACTCCATATATTCTTAATACCTTCCACAGAGCATCTCTATCAACTCTATGATATACCTTCTCCAGGTCCATAAATGCTTCATACAAATCCAGTACAAGTCTAAGTATTTCTCACATACATTCTTCAAAGCAAACATCTGATCTACACATCCTCTACCACTTCTGAAACCACACTGCTCTTCCCCAATCTGATGCTCTCTCTATACATCCTTCACCCTCTCAATCAATACCCTCCCATATAATTTCCCAGGAATACTCAACAAACTTATACCTCTGTAATTTGAGCACTCACCTTTATCCCCTTTGCCTTTGTACAAAGGCACTATGCAAGCATTCTGCCAATCCTCAGGCATCTCACCATGAGTCATACATACATTAAATAACCTTGCCAACCAGTCAACAAAACAGTCACCCCCTTTTTTAATAAATTCCACTGCAATACCATCCAAACCCACTGCCTTGTCGGCTTTCATCTTCCGCAAAGCTTTACTACCTCTTCTCTGTTTACCAACCAAAACACCCTATATCTGCCACTCGCTATCATCAGACACATTCAACAAACCTTCAAAATACTCACTCCATCTCCTTCTCACATCACCACTACTTGTTATCACCTCCCCATTACCCCCTCTCACTGATGTTCCCGTTTGTTCCCTTGTCTTATGCACTTTACATCCTTCCAAAACATCTTTTATTCTCCCTAAAATTTAATGATTCTCACCCCAACCCTCTTTTTCACCTCTTGCACCTTTCTCTCGATCTCCTGCCTCTTTCTTTTATACATCTCCCACTCATTTGCATTATTTCCCTGCAAAAATCGTCCAAATGCCTCTCTCCTCTCTTTCACTAATAATCTTACTTCTTCATCCCACCACTCACTACCCTTTCTAATCTGCCCACCTCCACGCTTCTTCTCATGCCATAAGCATCTTTTGCGCAAGCTATCACTGCTTCCCTAAATACATCCCATTCCTACCCTACTCCCCTTACGTCCTTTGTTCTCATCTTTTTCCATTCTGTACTCAGTCTCTCCTGGTACATCCTCACACAAGTCTCCTTCCCAAGCTCACTTACTCTCACCACTGTCTTTACCCCAACATTCTCTCTTCTGAAAACCTCTACAAATCTTCACCTTTGCCTCCACAAGATAATGATCAGATATCCCTCTCTTTCACGCGTCTATCAATTAACATGTATAATAACGCTCTCTGGCCCTCTCTCCTACTTACATACGTGTACTTATGTATATATCTATTTTTAAAACAGGTATTCCCAATCACCAGTCCTTTTTCAGCACACAAATCTACAAGCTCTTCACCATTTCCATTTACAACACTGAACACCCCATGTACACCAGTTATTCCCTCAACTGCCACATATACATATATACACATACATAACTACTTCTGTTTCCTCTTCTAGAAAGTTAAAATACGAGGGGAGGGTTTCTAGCCCCCACTCCCATCCCCTTTAGTTGCCTTGTATGACATGTGGGGAATGCATGAGAAGTATTCTCTCTCCCCTATCCCTATTATCATTATTTCTCTTGTGGGTACATGAATAAAACAGAGAAGACATATTATTTTTTATTGCAATAAATTTTAACTGGGAAATACATTTAAACACATTATAGAATATAAAATGACTGCTCAAGAAATTCCTCATAAAAATCACATAAGGTTCCGAATAGTCATGAATTCTTGAATGTCTTTGATGTATTATATATCCTTATGGAAGTGGCTGCTTTTCATAATTTATTTTTTTCATACTGCTGCTGCAACTGCCATGCTTGGAGTTTTATCCTTAATGTAAGCTAAATGATCAATTTTGAATTGTTCAAAGCTAGGAGGACTGCGTAGAACAACCTGTGAAGACAAATATTTAGTGCAACAGTAAAATACAATTAATTTTGAAGTTGTAATACCTATAAAGATATACCTTGGTTAGCACTGTTTTTCTTAATGATTCATTGTAATGTTATCTCATCAGCTTTTTCTTCTTTAAACCACAAGAGATTAAAATGTGTCTAGTGGCAAGAACACACATCCATACATCAGGGTTCATCCAGTCAACACCTTAGGCTGCCACTTCCGAGTGCAATCGTGAGAGCCATGCTTACCAACAGTGGTTAAGTTGTATTAGTGCTGGGCATGGGGGGGGGGGAGACAAGGATTTAAGGAAAAAGCAACAATATGTACGTGAAAATGCAGGTTATAAAGTACGATAACGTTCATGTTTATAGTCTTTTGTGAGAACTTATCTCTACAAAGAAGTCCACACTTCCCTGCTACTGCATCTTTCAATTCCATAGCTTCTAATATCAACCCTCAACCATCTGTGCCACCCACTTTAGGGCTGTATAACAGTTTTGTTTCATTAACTTCTGTTATAGGCTTTCTCTAATGATCCTATATGCTCTGCATTATCTGGACCATAGAGGTATATTAACTCGTATCAGTGATGAGTCTGTGAAATCCAAGCCAATTCACACATACCCATACAGTTTGAAATCAGTGATTTCCAAGATGGCAAAGTTTACAGACCTGGAATTGGCAATGATCACCATAATTTTAGATGAGGAAAAGGATCAGGGTGGAAGAAAAGAGAAAGTGAAGGACAGTTTGCTATCCTATACAAGGAATTAATAGATGATGGAATTAAATTTTTTCAATATTTTAGAATGTCTGAAAATTATTTAACATATTGCTCGATAAAATAGAAGGTTGTTTAAAAAAAAGCAAGACACCTGTTGGAAAAAAGGCTATAACACCGGAGGAATATTTAACAGTTCGTCTGATATAAGTAAAATATTACAAGCACCGTAGTAATTATTATTCATTCATATCCAAAAAAGTCATTCAGAATAAGTTTAATAATTTTCATGAAAAGCTACACTACAAAACTCATCCGCTGTCCATGAAATACCAAAAATATCGTTGGCGATCATACACAACTTCACAGTAGGGATATGCAACAGACACTGACGGCTAAAATGTGGTACTGCGCCAATCATGTTTGATTTCGTCAGCCATATTCAAAGTAATGATATTTTTCATCTGACAATGATGAACTGAGCAGATGTGGCACTGATGTATGTCAATTGACCTTAAATCTTCATGGTTGCTCTCTTTCTAACATTGCACATTATTCTATCTACAGATTTGCTCAATTTCTAGGGCTCCTTTGTTATAATATTCCAAGGTTCCTGTCCTATTACATCAGTCATCATGCTCAGACTCCATGGACCAACATCAGAAAACTGCTTCTCCCAACCCACTATTTTCAACAGTTTCTGTCGCATGTGTTTTGGGCAATTCCTTCTGTTCAACATTATCTGGTCAGCTGTTACTTTGTGTGTGGCGAGATGGGGTGGAGAGTAACCGATAAATAGCCATGTTCTATTAGTTCTTACTGTGTGGATTCCAGTTACATGGCATTCTTAAAGAATGCAGCCTCCACACAAATGGACAGTTGGGTATTCATATAAACATGTACGAGCGGCCAAAATCAAATCCAGAGCAGGCCTTATTGTCAACACCACATGTTGTCAGCTGCATAAACAGTCACATCACTAAGACAAATGCAAACTGTCCTGTATTTGAAGCACAAGCGAATTGTGCCTAGAGATGCATATTTTAGCAGTTTACAGACCAAACATCATGGCCAAGGAACTTTTTTATCACGCATCAGAATATTTTTATCTTATTTCACATCATGAGCTACTATCACTAAAAAAATTCTTTAATATAACATTATTTCTTGTCATGGTCTCTGCTTTTACAAGGTAAAATGTCTCACTACATCTAACCGGTCAAACTGATGAGATCTGACAGTGTAAAAAAAGGAGAGACATATATGACATCTTACCTGGGTAATGAGCTGATTTGATTTTCTATGAGGCCTTTGGCTTTCCACATCATTAAGGAGTGATGCTAAGTTCTCTTCAAGTTGTTCATCTGACATATTCAACTGAAAATAAGAAATATTTACACACGTAAATCCTAATATTATTAGTTTCCTTAACATTATCACTATACTTTCTCTGAAACAGCATAGCACTGCCCAAATGTACAAATGGTCTCCTTTTGCTAAATTCAAACTACAAGCCAGTAAACTGCAATAAACTCCCCATAAATGACACCCTCAGGACCCTTATGGTGCCAGTTAAAATAATTTTCCAAATATGAGAGAAAATAAAACAACAGTAAAACAAGGAAACTATATACTGCCTGACACAAATGTGCACAGCAACTCCTTGATAAAAGAAATATATTCATCATTAAAAATAATCCTTATGCTGAAGTTTTTAAGCAATCTAATATCCTCCAAAAATATCAAAAATTGCAGGTAATAGTTTCGGGTACTTCATAGCCCAAATACCTTTTCTTTTCAAACTATTTTTATTCTGCTTTGTTGCTGTCTCCCGCATTTGCGAGGTAACACAAGGACAGAAGAAAGAAATGGCCCAACCCACCCCCATGTATATACACACACATCCACACATGCAAATATACATACCTATACATCTCAATGTACACATATATATACACACACAGACACATTCATATATACCCATGCACACAATTCACACTGTCTGCCTTTCCCATCGCCACCTCACCACACATGGAATACCATCCCCCTCCCCCCTCATGTGTGCGAGGTAGCGCTAGGAAAAGACAACAAAAGCCCCATTCGTTCACACTCAGTCTCCAGCTGTCATGCAATAATGCCCGAAACCACAGCTCCCTTTCCACATCCAGGCCCCACACAACTTTCCATGGTTTACCCCAGACGCTTCACATGCCCCGATTCAATCCACTGACAGCACGTCAACCCCGGTATACCACATCGATCCAATTCACTCTATTCCTTGCTGCCTTTCACCCTCCTGCATGTTCAGGCCCCGATCACTCAAAATCTTTTTCACTCCATCTTTCCACCTCCAATTTGGTCTCCCACTTCTCCTCATTCCCTCCACCTCCGACACATATATCCTCTTGGTCAATCTTTCCTCACTCATTCTCTCCAAGTGCCCAAACCATTTCAAAACACCCTCTTCTGCTCTCTCAACCACGCTCTTTTTATTTCCACACATCTCTCTTACCCTTACATTACTTACTCAATCAAACCACCTCACACCACACATTGTCCTCAAACATCTCATTTCCAGCACATCCACCCTCCTGCACACAACTCTATCCATAGCCCACGCCTCGCAACCATACAACATTGTTGGAACCACTATTCCTTCAAACATACCCATTTTTGCTTTCCGAGATAATGTTCTCGACTTCCACACATTCTTCAAGGCTCCCAGGATTTTCGCCCCCTCCCCCACCCTATGATTCACTTACATGGTTCCATCCGCTGCCAGATCCACTCCCAGATATCAAAAACACTTTACTTCCTCCAGTTTTTCTCCATTCAAACTTACCTCCCAATTAACTCGACCCTCAACCCTACTGTACCTGATAACCTTGCTCTTATTCACATTTACTCTTAACTTTCTTCTTTCACACACTTTACCAAACTCAGTCACCAGCTTCTGCAGTTTCTCACATGAATCAGCCACCAGTGCTGTATCATCAGCGAACAACAACTGACTCACTTCCCAAGCTCTCTCATCCACAACAGACTTCATACTTGCCCCTCTTTCCAAAACTCTTGCATTCACCTCCCTAACAACCCCATCCATAAACAAACTACGAGATAAAATGCTTCTCTACTTGAAATAAACTTGAAAAATATCTCATAATTTATATCAAGTATATCTGTTGGCATGATAATCATTGAAACATCTCATAATGCTTCCTCTGCCAACACATAACCACTACATATGAAAAGAATAACGAAACAATCTTAAAATGTAATCATTAAGTTAAGGCCTTACTTATCACCAAACAATATTTCAACACCAAGATTCATATTCAGCATAACTCACAATGCTTCATCTACCTGAAGTATATCAAATAATTACACAAAATAACACAATCTTCATAAAATGTTATCATAAATTACAGATGTTACTGACCCCCCCCCCCCCCAAAAAAAAAAAAAAAAATAATTCAACCACAAGATTCATAATCGGCATGAAAATCCTCATAGGTTATGCACAAAAACTAGTACTCTCCAAAAGAGTACTAAAAATTCCAGTTAACAGTCCTGAGTCTCTTCAAGTCCCCCGAAATATTTCCTTTCAAATTTCTAATACATCATAATGAAACACTTCTATGCTTGAAAGAATCGTAGAGAATATCTCATAATGCTTCCAACACCTGACATACCCAGTAAATATGAACTGAATAAGGGCAAATTTCTTATAAATTCACACATTCATTACAGGCCTTAATGTCCCCTAAATTTCAACAAAAAACAGTCCTTATGCCTCAGTTTTGAAGCAACTATAGTACTCTCCAAAAATACCAAAATTTGCAGGTAGCAAGCATTTCAGGGTATTTTTAGCATATAAAACTTTGTCTTTAAAACCTGGAATATAACAAAATGAAATGGTTCTATACTTGGAATTACCATAGAAAATATATTAAAATGCTTCCACTAGCTGACAGATACCCGATAACTACGAAACAACAACACAATCTTCTTAAACTGTAACCATTCATTAAAAGCTTTACTTACCACCAAACAATATTTAAATCCCAAGCTTTATTCAGTGTGAAAAATAGTACTTATACTAAGGTTTTCAAGCAAATGTAGTACCCTAAGGGAAATATAAAAAAAAAAAAAAATTGCAGGTAATAATTCTGGGGAATTTGTAAGAACTAATAGAACATGGCTATTTATCGGTTACTCTCCACTTTTCTTGGAATAATCACGGAAAATATCTCATAAGACTTCCCTTATCCGAGAGATAACTGATAAATACAAAAATAGTAACAACGCAGTCTTCATAAAATGCAATAATCAAATACAGTCCTTAATGATCCCTAAACAATAATATAACCCTAAAGATTTGTATTCAGCAGGAAAATAGCCCACATTCTTAGTTTTCAAGCAAATCTAGTACCCTCCAAAAAATAGCTCATGGTAATTTTTGAACTAATCCACTTTTAAAACTGCAATTTAACATAATGAAACACTTCCTTATTTAAGATAATCATGTAAAATATAATTCTTCCCTGGGCTGAAATATATTTATTTATTTTGCTTTGTCGCTGTCTCCAGCATTAGCGAGGTAGCGCAAGGAAACAGACGAAAGAATGGCCCAACCCACCCACATACACATTTATATACATACACGTCCACACATGCACATATACATACCTGTACATCTCAACGTATACATATATATACACACAGACATATACATATATACACATGTACATAATTAATACTGTTTGCCTTTATGCATTCCCATCGCCACCTCGCCACACATGAAATAACAACCCCCTCCCCCGTCATGTGCGCGAGGTAGCGCTAGGAAAAGACAACAAAGGCCACATTCGTTCACACTCAGTCTCTAGCTGTCATGTAAAAATGCACCTAAATCACAGCTCCCTTTCCACATCCAGGCCCCACAGAACTTTCCATGGTTTACTCCAGACGCTTCACATGCCCTGGTTCAGCACGATGACCCCAGTAAACCACATCGTTCCAATTCACTCTATTCCTTGCACACTTTTCACCCGCCTGCATGTTTAGGCCCCGACCACTCAAAATCTTTTTCATTCCATCCTTCCACCTCCAATTTGGTGTCCCACTTCTCGTTCCCTCTACCTCTGACACATACATTCTCTTGGTCAATCTTTCCTCACTCATTCTCTCAATGTGACCAAACCATTTCAAAACACCCTCTTCTGCTCTCTCAACCACACTCTTTTTATTACCACACATCTCGCTTACCCTATTATTACTTACTCGATCAAACCACCTCACACCACATGTTGTACTCAAACATCTCATTTCCAACACATCCACCCTCCTGCACACAACTCTATCCATAGCCCACGCCTTGCAACCATATAACATTGTTGGAACCACTATTCCTTCAAATATACCCATTTTTGCTTTCCGAGATAATGTTCTCGACTTCCACACATTCTTCAAGGCTCCCAGAATTTTCGCCCCCTCCCCCACCCTATGTCATAATTCACTTCCGCTTCCATGGTTCCATCCACTGCAAAATCCACTCCCAGATATCTAAAACACTTCACTTCCTCCAGTTTTTCTCCTTTCAAACTTACCTCCAAGTTGACTTGTCCCTCAACCCTACTGTCCTGTAATAACCTTGCTCTTATTCACATTTACTCTCAGCTTTCCTTCTTTCACACACTTTACCAAACTTAGTAACCAGCTTCTGCAGTTTCTCACATGAATCAGCCACCAGCGCTGTATCATCAGCGAACAACAACTGACTCACTTCCCAAGCTCTTTTATCCACAACAGACTGCATACTTGCCCCTCTTTCCAAAACTCTTGCATTCACCTCCCTAAAAACCCCATCCATAAACAAATTAAACAACCATGGAGACATCACACACCCCTGCCGCAAACCTACATTCATTAAGAACCAATCACTTTCCTCTCTTCCTACACGTACACATGCCTTACATCCTCGATAAAAACTTTTCACTGCTTCTAACAACTTGCCTCCCACACCATATATTCTTAATACCTTCCACAGAGCATCTCTATCAACTCTTATCATATGCCTTCTCCAGATCTATAAATGCTACATACAAATCCATTTGCTTTTCTAAGTATTTCTCACATACATTCTTCAAAGCAAACACCTAATCCAAACATCCTCTACCACTTCCGAAACCACACTGCTCTTCCCCAATCTGATGCTCTGTACATGCCTTCACCCTCTCGATCAATATCCTCCCATATAATTTACCAGGAATACTCAAAAAACTTGTACCTCTGTAATTTGAGCACTCACTCTTATCCCCTTTGCCTTTGTACAATGGCACTATGCACGCATTCAGCCAATCCTTAGGCACCTCATCATGCATCATACATACATTAAATAACCTTACCAACCAGTCAACAATACAGTCACCCCCATTTTTAATAAATTCCACTGCTATACCATCCAAACCCGCCTGCCTTGCCGGCTTTCATCTTCCGCAAAGCTTTTACTAACTCTTCTCTGTTTACCAAATCATTTTCCCTGACCCTCTCACTTTGCACACCACCTTGACCAAAACATCCTATATCTGCCACTCTATCATCAAACACGTTCAACAAACCTTCAAAATACTCACTCCATCTCCTTCTCACATCACCACTCCTTGTTATCACCTCCCCATTAGCCCCCTTCACTGAAGTTCCCATTTGCTCCCTTGTCTTATGCACTTTATTTACTTCCTTCCAAAACATCTTTTTATTCTCCCTAAAATTTAATGATACTCTCTCACCCCAACTCTCATTTGCCCTCTTTTTCACCTCTTGCACCTTTCTCTTGACCTCCTGCCTCTTTCTTTTATACATCTCCCACTCATTTGCATTATTTCTCTGCAAAAATCATCCAAATGCCCCTCTCCTCTCTTTCACTAATACTCTTACTTCTTCATCCCACCACTCCCTACCCTTTTTAATCTGCCCACCTCCCACGCTTCTTATGCCACAAGCATCTTTTTCGCAAGCCATCACTGCTTCCCTAAATACATCCCATTCCTCCCCCACTCCTCTTATGCCCTTTGTTCTCACCTTTTTTCCATTCTGTACTCAGTCTCTCCTGGTTCTTCCTGACACAAGTCTCCTTCCCAAGCTCACTTACTTTCATCACCCCAACATTCTCTCTTTTCTGAAAACCTCTACAAATCTTCACCTTCGCTTCCACAAGATAATGATCAGACATCCTTCCAGTTGCACCTTTCAGCACATTAACATCCAAAAGTCTCTCTCGCGTGCCTATCAATCAACAAGTAATCCAATAATGCTCTCTGGCCATCTCTCCTACTTACATACGTATACTTATGTATATCTCTCTTTTTAAACCAGGTATTCCCAATCACCAGTCCTTTTTCAGCACATAAATCTACAAGCTCTTCACCATTTCCATTTACAACACTGAACACCCCTTGTACATAATTATTCCCTCAACTGCCACATTACTCACCTTTGCTTTCAAATCACCCATCACTATAACCCGGTCTCGTGCATCAAAATTACTAACACACTCACTCAGCTGCTCCCAAAACACTTGCCTCTCATGATCTTTCTTCTCATGCCCAGGTGCGCATATGCACCAATAATCACCCATCTCTATCCGTCCACTTTCAGTTTTACCCATATCAATCTAGTTTACTTTCTTATAACTAATAAATATGAAAAGAATATTGACACAATCTTCTTAAAATGTAATCAGAAATTACAGGTCTTAATGACCTTAAAAATTTTTTAACCCTAACATTCCTATTCAGCAGGTAACAGTTCAGGGTATATTTTAGCTTATAAAACTTTTTCTTTTAAAACTGTAATATAACATAATGAAACACTTCAACATTTGAAATAATCATGGAAAACATCTCATAATTCTTACCCAACCAAAAGACAACTGATAACTACGAGAAAGCTGACAATCTTTGTAAAATGTAATATCTAATTACAGGCCTTAATGACATCCAAACAATATTTCAACCCCAGAAATGTATTCAGCATGAAAAATAGTCCTCCATACTTAGGTTTTCAAGCAAATCTAGTACATTTAAAAATACCAAAAATTGCAGGTAATAGTTCAGGGTATTTGTTTTTAAACCGAAAAACTTATTCTTCTAAAAGTATATAATGAATTTCTTCTACAGGTGAAATAATCATGGAAAATATCTCATAATGCTTCCCTTAGCCAACAGATAACTGATAAATATGAAACAAATGATGACACAATCTTCTTAAAATGTAATAATCAATTAAGGACTTTAATGATTCCCAACCAACATTTCTACCCCAAGATTCATATTCACCATGAAAAATAATCCTCATACTTAGGTTTCCAAGCAAATTTAGTTACTACCCTACAAAAAACTGCAGTTACAAAATAGTACAGACTATCTTTGAGCTTAAAAGCATTTTCTTTTAAACCAATAATACAACACAATGAAACGATTCTGTACTAGATATAAGCTTGGAAAATATCTCATAATGCTTCCCCTAAACGACAGATAAATAATGAATACGAAAAGAATAGTGACAATCTCCTAAAAATATAATAAATAATCACAGACTTTAATGACCCTCAAGCAATATTTCAACCCAAAGATCAGTATTTATCATGAAAAATAATCTTCATATTTGAGTTTTCAGGCAAATCTAGTACCATACAAAAAAAAATACCAAAAACTACAATTAATAGTGTAGGATGCATTTTTTTTAGCTTAAAAATCTTTTCTTTCAAACCTGTAATATAACATAATGAATGCTTCTTTACCAGAAATATATCTCATGGTACTTCCCCCACCCAAAATATATCAGACAATCACAGAAAAAAATGGCATTCTTAAAATGTTATCATAAATAACAGGTTTTAATGAACCCCTCAAAATAATTCAACCTCAAGATTCATAATCAGCATGAAAAATAGTCTTCATACTTAGGTTTTCAAGCAAATCTAGTACCCTCCAAAAAATACTTAAAAATTGCAAGGTAATTACCAGCCAAAAAAATTATTTCTTTTCAATTTCGAATATAACGCAATGAAAAGCTTCCATACTTGAAACAATTCTGGAAAATACCCCGTAAAGCTTTCAATAGCCGATAGATACCTGATAAATTATTTATTTATTATACTTTGTAACTGTCTCCCACGTTAGTGAGGTAGCGCAAGGAAACAGACAAAAGAATGGCCCACCCACCCACATACGCATGTATATACATAAACACCCACACACGCACATATACACAGCTATACATATACATACACAGACATATACTTATATACACATGTACATATTCATACATGATGCCTTCATCTATTCCTGTCGCTACCATGTCACACATGAAATGGTACACCCCTCCCTTCGCGCAAGGTAGCGCTAGGAAAAGACAACAAAGGCCACATTCGTTCACACTCAGTCTCTAGCCGTCATGTGTAATGTACCGAAACCACAGCTCCCTTTCCACATCCAGGCCCCACAAAACTTTCCATGGTTTACCCAAGATGCTTCACATACCCTGGTTCAATCCATTAACAGCACGTCGACCCCGGTATACCATGTCATTCCAATTCATTCTATTCCTTGCACGCCTTTCACCTTCCTGTATGTTCAGGCCCTGATCACTCAAAATCTTTTTCACTCCATCCTTCTACTTCCAATTTGGTCTCCCACTTTTCATCGTCCCCTCCACCTCTGAAACACATATCCTCTTTGTTAGTCTTTCTTCACTCATTCTCTCCAAGTGACCAAACCATTTCAACACACCATCTTGTGCTCTCTCAACTACACTCTTTTCATTACCACACATCTCTCTTATCCTTTTATTACTTACTCAATCAAACCACCTAACACCACATATGGTCCTCAAACATCTCATTTCCAAGACATCCACCCTCCTCCGCACAACCCTATCTATAGCCCATGCCTCGCAACCATTTAACATTGTTGGAACCACTATTCCTTCAAACATACTCATTTTTGCTCTTCGAGATAATGTTCTCACCTTCCACACATTCTCCAACGCTCCCAGAACCTTCTCCCCCTCCCCTACCATGTGACTCACTTCCACTTCCATGGTTCCATCTGCTGCTAAATCCACTCCCAGATATCTAAAACACTTCGCTTCCTCCAGATTTTCTCCATTCAAACTTACATCCCAATTAACTTGTCCCTTAACCCTACTGAAGCTAATAACCTTGCTCTTATTCACGTTTACCCTCAGCTTTCTTCTTTCACACACTTTATCAAACTCAAGTCACCAACTTCTGCAGTTTCTCACCCGAATCAGCCACCAGTGCTGTATCATCAGCGAACAACAACTGACACTTCCCAAGCCCTCTCATCCACAACAGACTACATACTTGCTGCTCTCTCCAAAACTCTTGCATTCACCTCCTTAACAACCCATCCATAAACAAATTAAACAACCATGGAGACATCACACACCCCTGCTGCAAACCAACATTCACTGGGAACCAATGACTTTCCTCTCTTCCTTCTCGTACACATGCCTTACATCACTGGTGAAAACTTTTCATGGCTTGTAGCAACTTACATCCAACACCATATACTCTTAATACCATCCACAAAGCATCTCTATCACCCCTATCATATGCCTTATGCAGACCCATAAATGCTACATACAAATCCATCTGTTTTTCTATGTATTTCTCACATACGTTCAAAGCAAACACCTGATCCATACATCCTCTAACACTTCTGAAACCACACTGCTCTTTCCCAGTCTGATGGTCTGTACAAGCCTTTACCCTCTCAATCAATACCCTTCCATATAATTTCCCAGGAATACTCAACAAACCTATACCTCTGTAATTTGAACATTCACCTTTAACCCCTTTGCCTTTGTACAATGGCACTATGCACGCATTCCGCCAATCCTCAGGCATTTCACCATGAGCCATACATACACTGAATCCTTACCAACCAATCAACAACACAGTCACCCCCCTTTTTAATAAATCTTTAATTCCACTGCAATACCATCCAAACCCGCCGCCTTGCCAGCTTTCATCTTCCGCAAAGCTATTCCTACCTCTTCTCTGTTTACCAAACCATTCTCCCTAACCCTCTCACTTTGCACACCACCTCGACCAAAACACCCTATATCTACCACTCTATCATCAAACACATTCAACAAACCTTCAAAATACTCACTCCATCTCCTTCTCACTTCACCACTACTTGTAATTACCTCCCCATTAGCCCCCTTCACTGATGTTCCCATTTGTTCTCATCTTACGCACTGTATTTACCTCCTTCCAAAACATCTTTTTATTCTCCTTAAAATTTAATGATACTCTCTCACCCCAACTCTCATTTGCCCTCGTTTCCACCTCTTGCACCTTTCTCTTGATCTCCTGCCGCTTTCTTTTATACATATCCCAAATTGTCCAAACACCTCTCTCTTCTTTCACTTAAAATGTAATCATTAACTAATTACTTAATACTTAATAATTACTTACCACTAAACAATATCTTAACCTCAAGATTTGTGTGCATCATGAAAAACACTTCTCACTTTGGTTTTCAAGCATATCTAGTACACTCGAAAAACACTTAAAAATACAGGTAAAAGTTCAAGGTAACTTTTGGACAAACAAAGTCTTAAAAATTAAGCTATTACATAATGAAACATTTCTATACTTGAAATAATCATGAAAAATATCTCATGAAGCTTCCCCAATCCGAGGGATAAACGGTAAATAATAAAAATGACGACAATCTTTTCAAAATGTAATAATTAATCACTGGCCTTAATGACCCATTAACAATATTTTGACCCCAAAAACAGAGCTTATCCTTTTAAGCAAATCTAGTGCCCACCGAAAAATAGAAAAAAATTGCACGATATTTTCTTCCCCAAAAAATTCATAATTCAACTTTGTATTACAGCATAATGAAATGGTTCTATACTTGAAATTACCAAAGAAAATATATCAAAATGCTCCCCCTAGCCCACAGATGCTAGACGAACATGAAACAAAGAATGACACAATCTCCTTATATGATCCCAAACAATATTTCAACCTGAAGATTTGTATTCAGCACGAAAACAAGAGTTCATACTTATACAAGCAAATCTAATACCTTCCAAAAAATAAAAAAAAAAATTGAAGGTAATAGTTCAGGGAATTTTTAAGCCCAAAACAATTTCTTTTAAACCTGTAATATAGGATACCAAAATGGTTCTATACTTGAAATTATCATGGAAAATATATCAACAGATATTAGACAAAAATGAAATGAATAATGACAAAATCTTATTGAAATGTAATCATCAATTAAAGGCCTTACTACCAAAAAATATTTCAAACTCATATTCAGCATGAAAAATACTCCTTATACTGAGGTTTTCAAGTAAATACCAAAAACTGCAGATAATAGTTCAGGGGATTTTCTACTCTCTCTCTCTCTCTCTCTCTCTCTCTCTCTCTCTCTCTCTCTCTCTCTCCACACACACACACACACCCACACAAAAATCCTCTAAAACTTTGAAATACAAGATGAAACACTTCTTAAAATCATCCGGAAAGTATCTCATATGGCTTCCCCTAGCCAACAGACAACTGACAAATATGTAATGAATACTGACACAATCTTCTTAAAATGTAACATTTAATCACAGGCCCTAATGACCCTGAAATAATACTTCAACCACAAGATTCACATTCAGCATGAAAAACAGTCCCAATACTAAAGGTTTCAAGCAAATCAAGTAACACCCCAAAAAATACCAAAAATTTCAAGTGATAGTTCTGGGAATTTTTTTTTTTTTTTTTTTGCTTTGTCGCTGTCTCCCGCATTTGCGAGGTAGTGCAAGGAAACAGACGAAAGAAATGGCCCAACCCATCCCCATACACATGTATATACATACACGTCCACACACGCAAATATACATACCTACACAGCTTTCCATGGTTTACCCCAGATGCTTCACATGCCCTGATTCAATCCACTGACAGCACGTCAACCCCGGTATACCACATAGATCCAATTCACTCTATTCCTTGCCCTCCTTTCACCCTCCTGCATGTTCAGGCCCTGATCACACAAAATCTTTTTCACTCCATCTTTCCACCTCCAATTTGGTCTCCCACTTCTCCTCGTTCCCTCCACCTCCGACACATATATCCTCTTGGTCAATCTTTCCTCACTCATTCTCTCCATGTGCCCAAACCATTTCAAAACACCCTCTTCTGCTCTCTCAACCACGCTCTTTTTATTTCCACACATCTCTCTTACCCTTACGTTACTTACTCGATCAAACCACCTCACACCACACATTGTCCTCAAACATCTCATTTCCAGCACATCCACCCTCCTGCACACAACTCTATCCATAGCCCACGCCTCGCAACCATACAACATTGTTGGAACCACTGTTCCTTCGAGCATAACCAATTTGCTTTCCGAGATAATGTTCTCGACTTCCACACATTCTACAAGGCTCCCAGGATTTTCGCCCCCTCCCCCACCCTATGATCCACTTCCGCTTCCATGGTTCCATCCGCTGCCAGATCCACTCCAAGATATCTAAAACACTTTACTTCCTCCAGTTTTTCTCCATTCAAACTTACCTCCCAATTGACTTGACCCTCAACCCTACTGTACCTAATAACCTTGCTCTTATTCACATTTACTCTTAACTTTCTTCTTTCACACACTTTACCAAACTCAGTCACCAGCTTCTGCAGTTTCTCACATGAATCAGCCACCAGTGCTGTATCATCAGCGAACAACAACTGACTCACTTCCCAAGCTCTCTCATCCACAACAGACTTCATACTTGCCCCTCATTCCAAAACTCTTGCATTCACCTCCCTAACAACCCCATCCATAAACAAATTAAACAACCATGGAGACATCACACACCCCTGCTGCAAACCTACATTCACTGAGAACCAATCACTTTCCTCTCTTCCTACACGTACACATGCCTTACATCCTCGATAAAAACTTTTCACTGCTTCTAACAACTTGCCTACCACACCATATATTCTTAATACCTTCCACAAAGCATCTCTATCAACTCTATCATATGCCTTCTCCAGATCCATAAATGCTACATACAAATCCATTTGCTTTTCTAAGTATATCTCACATACATTCTTCAAAGCAAACACCTGATCCACACATCCTCTACCACTTCTGAAACCACACTGCTCTGGGAATATATTAGCATAAAAAAACTTTCCCTCTTAAAACTGTAATATAACTGCTATATCTTCTATAACAGATATAATCATGCTTCCATGAGCTGACATATACCTGATACATATGAAACAAAAAATGGCAAAAGCTTTTTGAAATGCGATCATTAATTACAGTGGTGAACAAAATCTTAAACTTCTTTTTGTTCCACTAACTAAAATAGGTGGACCTTATAGAAAGTTTCTACTGAATTCGAATATGTTTTTCAAATTTTCATATCAGGCATGGCTTTTATATGACAAAACAATTAAATTCTACTCGATCATAAATAAGGCTGGTATTACACAAAAAAAATTACCTCTAAAATGTAGAAGTGTATGATTTTTGGCTATATTTCACCTCAGGAACATCCCTCCTTAGTGTCCAGCAGTAATCTGCCAACATAGAGGGGCTCCACTTTCCCTAGCACTGCTTTTCCATGTCCAAAATGTCTTGGTGAAATCTTTCACCATGCTCATCACTGACTGCCCAAAGATTTTCTGAGACAAGTCTAGGTACGAGTCCAAAAAGTGAATTTTTAGACTCATATTGCACCCTACTACTTTCCTTTATACTCCCATCACTCACACTCATTCCCTGCAGATATCATTCATATAACCCCATTTCTCTTCACTAGTGGTTCAACTTTCTTATTACGTCACTCACTCCCTTTCCTAAACATCCATACCCCAACCTCAGCATGCCACACACTTAGCCTATGTGCTTAAGCACTGCTTCTCAACATACATTTCAATCCTCTTCTACTCCCTAAATTCACTTACTCTCCCCCAGTCTCACTCTTCACTAGATGTCTATCTTTACATGCAAACCACTTTTCCAAGATAGCTTACTTTCACACTTCTTTCATACATGTAATTCCATCTTTCCTAAAACTTCCGAAAACCTTAATAAACCTCACTTCCATCAAGAAATGATAAGGATTTCAATCTGCTGCTCCTCTTAGCATGTTCACATCCAATAACTTTCCATTTTTATGCTTGTCACTTAGCATGTTATCCAATGATCCTCACTGGCTCCAAATCCCACTCACACACTTGTGTATGCATGTGTGCACCTTCTTAACACCACATAATCTAAAACATCATTTCTCTTTCAGTATACATCTTAGTAAGCTTTTTCCAATATTCATTTACACTAGGGATCTTAAACCCCTTAATTATACCCCAAACTATCAATTCATACACACATGCAATCATGTCCTCAAGCACTAAGTTTCAATCCTTAGCACCAAAACTGCCCAAGCACTTAGCTTCTTCCAAGAAGCATCCATTTCTTCAATTTTCTTATTACCAGGTGCATAAGCTCTAAAACTTATCCACCTCTTGCAATTCATTTTCATTCTAACTCACATCAATCTTGAGTTTATTTCCTTGCCCTCTTAAACACAGGCTTTAGTCTCTCACATCATCAGTCTGCTTGAGTCTTATAAAGTTTCAAGCTTCTGAACTGGAATGAAATAAAGTGGCTAATCACAACCAAATTAGTATCTTTACTATTTTTCTTTCATGAATGATCAGTCACTAAGAAAACAGCTAACAATTCATCACTTACTTTGCCAAATTGTGCTTCTATTGTTGCATAGTCGTGATGATATTTGTCTTTGGCAGTTTCATATTCAACACCTTTAATGAAGCGTTCTATAATAGGTATTATATTATTGCCAGCAGTGCCTGTGAATGGAAATGTTTGTAGATTATATATCTTACAGTAATGGAACCAATTATATAAAATGTTTAAAAACACCAATTATATAGAATGACAGAGCAAAACAGTGGTATGCTTAGCACAACACTGCCTGTTACAAATCACCTTCAAAATACAAATAAAGTTTCAAGCCTGTCCTCACTGCAGCATATATATCCTTTTGACTTCTCACATCCTCCATTGCCCCTCTCCCCTATCAGTGAATTCACTTGCCCCTATCCTGCACAGATCATCTACTCACTCTGTCTCACCTTATCCAATGAGTCAGGGTATTATGTGCTGTTCTAGTGTGGTCTGCCTCTGGCTTGACATAGCTCATGAAAGTAAAACACTATTACTTTATATGAAAAGACTCATCAACAAAGGAGTTTGTACGATAACATACTGCTTTTCACCCTCTCTTGCAAGTGGATTCAGTGCGTGATTGAGCAAAATATTATTTCCTTCGTATGAAATGGCTCATTACATAAAAGTCCTCTTCATCATTGGGAGAAACAAATATGAGAAAGGTCTTCATCTAATTTCCTGAAGCTCCCTGAAGGTTCATCTTCTTTATTGCCTTGATTATTAAGGAAAGGAAAGGGGTGGGAGACCACTTTCCAACCTACTTTTTTGTTCTTTTTCAATATTTTTTAGGTCTGGTACTGGAGTTGATATTCTCCACATCATTTATCCAAGCGACACTTCTGGCTTCATAATTGTTTTTTTTATACTTTCTTTGACAAATTAACCTTGTAAACAGAGTTATAATCCCTTAACATTCAGTTAGCAGATCTCATAATCTTGTGATGCTTCTCTGAAGATTGGTTTCATCATGGGAGAGACGGTCATGACTTTTTGGTCTTGGTTTTAAGAATGCTATTCTTAATTGCATCTAATATGAGTTTTACTAAATAATCATATGCTTCTTCAACACTAAAAAAATTCACACTGTTCAAGAGACTAAAAGCCATCACAAATTTCCATCTAGGAGGGTTTTTTTATGTACAATTTTTTGTTATACTCAAAGGATTAGAGGGATTACCATCATGAAGGTCTTAAATAATTAAACAGCTGAACTCTAGAAAAGTCCTCTCTAGAACAAACTGAAAGATCAACATCAAAAAGTTATTCAGTGCATAAATATGGTTACCATCATTAAAAACAATAACTATGTTTCATAGAAAGTTTTCAATCAATATCCTTGCATACTGGGTACTGCACTCTCCATCCTATTACAAGCTGTGTGCACTGAAGTCATCAAGCAAAATTAATGAGGGTTAGTAGTTTATTCATTGTTGAAAATATCAGTATAAATCACCTCTCCTTCTGGAGGAAGGTGTAAGTGGCAGACAATAATTTCATATCTTAAACTTACTCTTAATGCTCAAAGGAAATACAACAGGACTGATTTCTGATTTTACAATAATACTGGCTCCTCCTATTACCAAGTGGAGAGACAGGTTTACAAAATTTATAGTCTTATCAAATGGCTTAGCTCTTATTTGCCAGCTTAGCTTCTTGCAGGCAAAGGATTTTGGGGAGAGTTTTCTTGAATAAAACTTAAAGATCTTCTACATACAACCATATGTCTCTACAGTTCAATTTTAAAATGCTATCTATCAAAAACCATAGGGGATAGGGGAGAAAGAATACTTCCCACGTATTCCCTGCGTGTCGTAGAAGGCGACTAAAAGGGGAGGGAGCGGGGGGCTGGAAATCCTCCCCTCTCACTTTTTTTTTTAATTTTCCAAAAGAGGGAACAGAGAAGGGGCCCAGGTGAGGATATTCCCTCAAGGGCCCAGTCCTCTGTTCTCAATGCTACCTCGCTAATGCGGGAAATGGCGAATAGTATGAAAAAAAAAAAAAATAAAAAAAAATAAAAAACCAGCATTTTATGAAACTATGAACTTAATATAAGGAGTTCCTCCAACTTTCGATTTTACCCACTGATGATTGAACTTGATTAGGATCATGCCTATGCAATATGGGAGATTAATGGGATGAATCTAACCAACTCATCATTCAATGACTCATTCTCACTTAGCTCTAAAGTAGTTGGTTTTGAACAAAAATTCTATCTTTTCTTGATTTTTCATTACTTTGCTCCAAAGAAAGAGCTGGTAATCTTTGGCTGTCAGAGCCACTCAATGGACATTCATTCAGGCATGTAACTGAAGGATTCTTCCTAGAAGAATAACCTACAAGGGGTTCAAGGGGAGGATCACCCAAAGGGTACCACCTCCACAGGAAGTATCTACATGATGCCTACCCCTAGAACAGGCAGCAAGTGATACCCCTCATAAGAGTATCAGAACAATGACCTCTCAAGAGGACATCAAAGGAAGCACTTCATCCACCACCATCATGAAAGCAAGGATGGAGTGAAAAAGATTTTGAGCAATCAGGGCCTGAACCTGCAGGAGGATGAAAGATGTACATGGGAAAGAGTGAAATGCAATAATGTAATGTATAGTCAACGAACTGAACCAGGGTTTGAGAAGCATTCAGGGTATATATATATATATATATATATATATATATATATATATATATATATATATATATATATATATATATATATATATATATATATTCTTTTTTTTATTATACTTTGTCGCTGTCTCCCGCGTTTGCGAGGTAGCGCAAGGAAACAGACGAAAGAAATGGCCCAACCCCCCCCCATACACATGTATATACATACGTCCACACACGCAAATATACATATATATATATATATATATATATATATATATATATATATATATATATCTCATTTCCAGCACATCCATCCTCCTGCGCACAACTCTATCCATAGCCCACGCCTCGCAACCATACAACATTGTTGGAACCACTATTCCTTCAAACATACCCATTTTTGCTTCCCGGGATAATGTTCTCGACTTCTACACATTCTTCAAGGCTCCCAGGATTTTTGCCCCCTCCCCCACCCTATGATCCACTTCCGCTTCCATGGTTCCATCCGCCGCCAGATCCACTCCCAGATATCTAAAACACTTTACTTCCTCCAGTTTTTCTCCATTCAAACTTACCTCCCAATTGACTTGACCCTCAACCCTACTGTACCTAATTACCTTGCTCTTATTGACATTTACTCTTAACTTTCTTCTTTCACACACTTTACCAAACTCAGTCACCAGCTTCTGCAGTTTCTCACATGAATCAGCCACCAGCGCTGTATCATCAGCGAACAACAACTGACTCACTTCCCAAGCTCTCTCATCCACAACAGACTTCATACTTGCCCCTCTTTCCAAAACTCTTGCATTCACCTCCCTAACAACCCCATCCATAAACAAATTAAACAACCATGGAGACATCACACACCCCTGCCGCAAACCTACATTCACTGAGAACCAATCACTTTCTTCTCTTCCTACACGTACACATGCCTTACATCCTCGATAAAAACTTTTCACTGCTTCTAACAACTTGCCTCCCACACCATATATTCTTAATACCTTCCACAGAGCATCTCTATCAACTCTATCATATGCCTTCTCCAGATCTATAAATGCTACATACAAATCCATTTGCTTTTCTAAGTATTTCTCACATACATTCTTCAAAGCAAACACCTGATCCACACATCCTCTACCACTTCGGAAACCACACTGCTCTTCCCCAATCTGATGCTCTGTACATGCCTTCACCCTCTCAATCAATACCCTCCCATATAATTTACCAGGAATACTCAACAAACTTATACCTCTGTAATTTGAGCACTCACTCTTATCCCCTTTGCCTTTGTACAATGGCACTATGCACGCATTCCGCCAATCCTCAGGCACCTCAACATGAGTCATACATACATTAAATAACCTTACCAACCAGTCAATAATACAGTCACCCCCTTTTTTAATAAATTCCACTGCAATACCATCCAAACCTGCTGCCTTTATGACCTATGGTCCCAATCAGTAGACAGGGCTGGCTTTCTGAGTGTTGCAGGAGTTCTACAAGGACAGATGGGACATCAGGGGCAGAAAGTAAGTATACACACACACAAACAAAACTTTTTTTTCAAATATTATAAGGATGGCTGAGACATAACAACAGAATACCTTTGAGAGAAGACAGTGAAACTAAAAAATCACAGTACAAAGGTATATACAAAGATCACGACACTGAAAAAAAGAAATCTGTAGTTGATGAAATGAAGAACTAAGAACCAGTATATGCAATCATATAATAAGAACACACTACAAAATATCGGGTGAATGATAAGTGAGGGTGGTATAAATGTTCTGTTGAAAAGCAAGTTCAAAGATTTAAAAACAACACTGGTGAAAATAAGACAGATCTATACAATTATATAATACAGAACCTTAGAGATAATCACCATTTTTTAAGTTGGGGAACCGTTTCCTAATTAACCCACGTACAGCAACCAGCTCAGGTAACGTGTCCGTTTCAGCAATTATATGCTGATAGTCATGCAGGTTTACTTCACCATTCTGGAAAAAAAAAAATCATCATATAATATCAACATACCAGATGTAACAGAATCACTTAAATCATCTGTTTAAGGTATAACTAAATTGTGAATCAATAATTTCCATGTAATGTAGGATGGAAAAAGAAGTTGTGCCTAATGACTGGGTGAAAGCTATTATTGTTCCTTTGTTCAAAGGAAAAGGTGCTATGGATGTATGTAGCAATTATAGGGGAATAAATTTTTTAAGTATACCAGGAAAAGTTGCCTGCAAGATTGTTGACTGATGAAGGCAATGAAAGTGACTAAATGCATAAAAATAGGAGCAAGGGGTTTTAGGAAAGGTAGGGGAGGAGTGGATCAAATTTTTGCAATGAGAATGACTGTGGAAAAGTATCTAGCGAAAGGTAAGCTGTAACTGTGGAAAAGTGTCTAGCAAAAGGTAAGCTGTAAGCACCTTAAATGGATCTTAGGAAAGCTTAAGACAGAGTTGAATGGAATGCTTTAGGGGATGTAGGGATATGTGGGTCGGGGAAAACTGTTGGATGGTGCAAAAGCCTTCTATAGAGGAGTAAATGGAGAGTTGAGCAAAAGTTTCAGTATATATAAGGGTGTGAGGCAGGGCTGTGTGATGTCACCATGGTTTTTTAACATATATATGGATGGAGTGATAAGAGAGATGAAATCAAAACTAGGGAATGGGGTTGGAAAGGTGGAGTGTGGTGGTGAGGTATGGTGGATAGTGACAAGCCTATGTTGTTTGCTGAGAGTGAAGAGAAGTTGCAGAAGATTGTCTGCTTCATGATGCTTACAAGCATAGCTGATTGACAGTAAATGAGGGGATGGGGGCACATGCAAACAGCTCATGAGAACAATGGCCAAAATAATACCAGCAGAATAGAGAGACCTGCAACATCACAGCCTAAGGAAAGAAAAGGATGAAAAAGAGTGATGCTAGGAGAATGAATGAAATGGAAGACTTTTGATTTCACTCTAGTTATTGGATAGGGTGAGGATGAATCACCCCAGTTATGTAAGCAGTATTCCAAAACTTAGGAGAATATGTAGATATGGATTCCTGTTCACAAGAAAGTGAATTACATCAACCATACAACACTCCCAGTTTCTGGAATGTAGACATTGTGATGGTGATCATCTGGAATTTCCATGATAGAGGGGAGGATATGGTTAAGCTAAATATGTTTATCTTATTACAGGGATCTATTGTGGTGCTTTGATACTGAATGGAGAAATTGCATTTTAACACTATTAAATTCAACAAGGTTACTAACTCTTTACTCCAAGCTGCTGCAGAGGTCTGAACTGAGAGGAAATATAGTCAGCATAAAAAATAAAACAAGTATTAGGAGGCGGGAATGTGAGTTGAAGTAAGATGGAATCATCAGCTTAACTAAGAAAAGGCTGAGAAGATAAATTATATATTGAGAGAAGAAAGAAGCAGGCATGAGGACAGAACCCTGAGGAGCACCACTACTGATATGATAGGAGAGGGAAGTTACTCCATCAACAACCAGTGCAATGGAACAGCTAAAGAGGAAACTATGCACTAGAGTACAGAGAGAAGCAGAGAATTCAAAACAGGGGAATTTAGAAAGCAAAGACTTGTGCCATCCCCTGTCAGATACTTTGGATATGCTGAAGGATACTTCAAACTGTCATATGACTTCTAAAGGATATTCAATATGTGACAGGAAACAGCACATATATCCCATGTCTGGAAGACTCTTGTCCCAAGTGTACAATGTATGTTACGATATTAAAATCAAACCTGCACTTTTCATCTTACCAGACAACTGTATATTCACACTCAATACAGTCCTAAGCTGATAACAAAAAGGACAGGACATTACAGTTTCTCAAATGAACATTAGAACCATCTATGAATCAAAGGCTTCTCTAACAACTTGCCTCTGCTGGTTCTCTGCTAAGTCAGTGAATACCAAATACTGATGGATGAATGGCATTCTGATCATGAAAAAGAACTGAAACATCAATATCAATCTCCTGAAAAAATACTTCATGATTCTTCTAACCACAAACAATCTATGAAGCAAGAACTGTGTAGTCTTCTTACATTTTAATTACCATTCTCTTTGTTAAAACATAAAAGCTTACAACTTCTGTAAAACTTGGGCTAAAGCATTAGGATGTCTGTGTAACCTGAAAAGTTTGCATCTCAAAAGTTTGCAGTGCTTCTGAAACCTGCATAAGGTATCAATTCTGAGAAACTCCCAAGTTCAATGAAGATATGGAAAATTATGTAAATTCCTTATCTTCATAAGCTTTGTCTTTAAAATTATGATAACCATAGCAAGAAAAATCAAGGTCTCTATGACCTAAGAAAATCCTTGACAAATAATAGATGGCATGTGTACTACTCTGAGGATAAAAAGGTCTACTAAAGAATTAGTTGTTACCTGCAGGAGAGTGAGCAAACACCTGAGGAATTAAATAATTACAAAGATAATAAGGGTTTATGGGGGTGAATTTACATAAACCTAGCTCATACATGTCGAACTATTCATAGTTGGTTGTTTGAGGAACTTAACACTATGGCAGGTTGTTTAAGCCTTCCCATTTAATGATGTCCATGAAGCCTGCCTTGTAAAAAATTCATTAGTTGTTAAATAAAAATATATGCAGCAATGCATTAAGTCAATGACACTGTTGTATACAGACCTGTACTTGCTTAATAATGTCAAGGCCAGATGCAAGGGTAACCCCCATCTGCCAAGCTTGTTCAATCACCTCCTCATGACGAGATATGGCTAAAACTGTCCGATGTTGCTCAGTGTCAAAGTCATGTGGTAGTTGGGCTACATTGGATAAACTGTCAATATAACGATTCTGTGGAACATAGAAATACTTTAAGTAACCTAGAAAATTTTAGACACATATTCATCATTTACCCTAACAGAATAATATGCATTCTAATACACCCAAGAAATATATAATTAATAGCATCTATGTGAGGTGGGTCAAGAGCACTAAAATTTGTTATGGGTAGCTGCCATCTATGTATGACAATAAAATTCCTTTATATAAGAAACCTTCTGTGAAATGGTGAGATACAAGTCTCTTTCACTATGTATGCAAGTTCATAGAAATTTAATTCCAGAACTAAATATGAATTCAATTTTCGAAGGAAAATGTAGTCTCATAGTCCAGTATCAATGAACAACAATACATGAATAGATCTACTCTATGAACTGAAATAAAGCATCATTTACAATCAAATAAATTCACATTCAAGTTCTACTTTTTCTTTTTGCATATATCAAACACAAAGATATGGTGATCACATATCTATATCATATGCATCATTTTCATAAAACTTCAAAAACAGCAGCATATGCACAAGTACAAACTTACAATCAATCTTGAATTATAAGATACATTATTATGATTATTTGGAGAAAAGATAAACTATAGAAACACAAGCCTGCAATGGGATATTAAACTAAAATTTCAAGACAAGCCACTTAAGAGACAGCCTATATAATTTAGGCTCGCAAAAATCTTCCAGTCAAAGACTCACTTCCATCAAATTAATGCTTAATCCCATCCCCCTTGGTAATAGCTGCCTTATCTTAAGTAACAAATTACCTGGCTCATACAGAAACATGTTGCTTAAATGGACAAAGAACCAGTAACATTAGTGGAAGAGCTGGCAAGTGTATCACTATAGGTCATACACAGTTATAACATACACAGAACCTCTTAACTGTAGTCCAAAAAAATTCTTTCTTAATAATGAATTAAGAAACAAATATTTTGTTTTACAAACTTGATGGCGAGGTAGCACCTGGAACAGACGAAGAAAGGCCACACCTGCTCAAAGCCATTCTTGAGTTGTCATGTGTAATGCACTGAAACCACAGCTCCTTATCAACAACCAGGCCCCATAGAACTTTCCGTGGTTTATCCACGATGCTTCACACGAACCGGTTAAGTCCACTGACAGTAAGTTGACCCCATTATACCACATCACTCCAATTCCCTCTATAGCATGCATAACATTCACTCCCCTGCATGCTTAGGCCCCAACCGCTCAAAATTTTTTTCACTTCATCCTTCCATATCCAATTTGGTCTCCCTGTTCCCTACACTTCTCACACATATATCCTTAAACATTCTCTCCATATGTCCAAACCATTGCAGTATACCCTCTTCTGCTCTCTCAACCACACTCTTTTAATTACCACAAACCTCTCCCACACTTTCATTACTTAATCAACCACCTCACACCACAGGCTCCCCTTAAACATTTCGTTTCCCAATCATCCACCCTCCTCTGCACAGCCTACAGCCAATATCTCGCATCCATAAAATATTGCTGGCTCTGCTATTCCTTCAAACATACTCATTTTTGCCCTACCAGATAACATTCTCTCTCCCTATAGTCCTCAGCGCTCCTAAGACCTTCGCTCCCTCCCCACCCTATGACTCACTTCTGCTTCTATGGCTCCATTTACTGCCATGTCCAGTCCCAGGTATCTAAAACACTTCTCTTTCTCAAAGTTTTCTCCATTCAAACTCATACCTGTACTAAACTGTCCCTCAACTCTGCTAAATTTAATAACCTTGCTTTTATTCACATTTACTCTTAGCTTTCTCCTTTCACACACTTCCAAACTCAGTCACCAACTTCTGTGGTTTCTCACTTGAATCTAAATTCAGTCCTGTATCATCAGCAAACAACATTCGACTCACTTCCCAAGCCTTCTCATCCCCAACAGACTGCATACTCACCCCTCTCTCCAAGACTCTTGCATTTAACTCCCTCACCACCTCATCCATAAACAAAGTGTACATCCAATGTCACATCACATACCCCTGCAATAAACCTAACTTCACCTGAAATCATTCACTCTTCTCTCCTTACTTGTACACAAGCATTACACACTTGATAAAATCTTCCCACTGCTTTTAGTAGCATTCTTCCCACACCATATATTCTCCAGATCTTCTAAAAAGCATCTCTATCAACTCTAAATACCACATGCAAATCCATCTCTTTTTCTAAGTAATTCTTACACAAATTCTTTAAAGCACATACCTGATCCATACATCCTCTAAATCTTCTGAAACCACAATGCTCCTCCCTAATCTGATGATCTGTATATGGCTACATCCTTCAACCAACACCCTCCTGTACAACTTAACAGGTATACTCAACAAACTTATACCTCTGTAGTTTAAATACTCACCTTTATCCCCCTTGCCTTTATACAGCAGCACTATACTTGCATTCCATCAATCCTCAGGCACCTCACCAGGATCCATACATACATAGAAAATCCTTACCAATCAATCAACAGCACAGTCACCATCTTTCTTAATAAATTCAACTGCAATACCATCCACTTCAGCCACCTTTCCACATTTCATCTTGCCCAAGGTATTCACCACCTTTTCTCTCTTCACCAAACCAATCTTCATGACCCGTCTCACTTTGCATACCACCCCAATCCAAACACCATTTGCAGCTCTATCATCAAACACATTTAGCAATCCTTCAAAATAAACACTCAATCTCCTCACTTCATCACAACCTTTCTCTTTTTTTTTCTTAGCTGCGACAGCATGGACAGCTATGGCCCCTAATACACCCTAATAAAGGGGTGGTGCTGGGAATGGATGAAGGAAATCAAGTATGACTATGTTAATGTCTGTGTCTGTGTATGAATATGTATGTACATTTTTTTTTTCATACTATTCGCCATTTCCCGCGATAGCGAGGTAGCGTTAAGAACAGAGGACTGGGCCTTTGAGGGAATATCCTCACCTGGCCCCTTTCTCTGTTCCTTCTTTTGGAAAAAAAAAAAATGTTAATATGTATATGAGTGGATGGGCCATTCCTTTGTCTCTTTCCTGGCACTACCTTGCCAATGCAAGAAACGGCGACCGAGTATAGTAAATAAATAAATAATATACATTTATTTACTGTACATAATCGCTGATTCCTGTGCCAAGAAACAGTCCAAGAATGGCCCATCCACTCATATACACAAATATATATGTAAATGCCCATATACGTACATATACATACCTATACATATCAACATATACATACATACACATACACAGACATATACATATATACACATGTACATATTCATACTTGCTTGCCTTCATCCATTCCTGTTGCTACCCTGCCCACAGCAATGCTACCCTCTGCTTTAGCAAAGATGATTTAAATGTGAAGTTGAGTAATGAGGCAGTTGAAGGTATAATTGATGAACATGGGGTATTCAGTGTTGTGAATGGAAATGGTGAAATGCTTGTGGATTTGTGGGCTGAAAAGAGACTGGTGATTGGGAACACCTGGTTTAAAAAAAAGTGATATACATAAGTATACATATGTGAGTAGGAGAGATGATCAAAGGGCACTATTGGAATGTATATTAATTGATAGGCATGTAAATGAGAGACTTTTGGATGTTAATATCCGAAAAGGGGCAGCTGGAGGGATGTCTGATCACTATCTTGTGGAAGTGAAGGTGAAGGTATGTAAAGGTTTTCATAAAGGAGGAGAGAATGTTGGGAAGAGGAGAGTGGTGAGACTAAGTGATCTTGGAATGGAGAATTGCGTGAGGAAGTGCGAGGAGAGATTGAATGTAAAATGGCAAAAGGTAAGAGCAAGTGACACAAGGGGACTGGGTGAGGAATGGGATGTATTTAGGGAAGTAATGATGGCATGTGCAAAAGATGCACTGGCATGAGAAAGGTGGGAGGTGGGCAGATTAGAAAGGGTAGAGAGTGGTGTGATGAAGAAGTAAAGTTGTTCATGAAAGAGAAAAGAGAGGCATTTGGACATTACTTACACGGACAGAGTGAAAATGACAGGGAGATGTACAAAAGAAAGCAGCAGGAGGTCAAGAGGAAGGTGCAAGGGCTGAAAAAGAAGTCAACTCAGAACCTTCACCCCCTCCCCCACCTTGTGATTCTATGTAGCATTTATGGATCTGGAGAAAGCATATGATAGAGTTGATAGAGATGCTCTGTGGAAGGTATTAAGAGTTTATGGTGTGGGAGGTAAGTTGCTAGAAGCAGTGAAAAGTTTTTACCAAGGATGTAAGGCATGTGTACGAGTAAGAAGAGAGTATAGTGATTGGTTCCCAGTGAATGTTGGTTTGCAGCAGGGGTGCGTGATGTCTCCAAGGTTGTTTAATTTGTTTATGGATGGGGTGGTTAGGGAGGTGAACGCAAGTTTTGGAGAGGGGGCAAGTAAGCAGTCTGTTGTGGATGAGAGGGCTTGGGAAGTGAGTCAGTTGTTCACCGATGATACAGTGCTGGTGGCTGATTCAGGTGAGAAACTGCAGAAGTTGGTGACTGAGTTTGGTAAAGTGTGTGAAAGAAGAAAGGTGAGAGTAAATGTGAATAAGAGCAAGGTTATCAGGTTCACTAAGGTGGAAGGACAAATTAATTCAGAGGTAAATTTGAATGAAGAAAAACTGGAGGAAGTGAAGTGTTATAGATATCTGGGAGTGGATTTAGCAATGGATGGAGCCATGGAAGCGGAAGTGAGTCACAGGGTAGGGGAGGGGGCGAAGGTTCTTGGAGGGTTGAAGAATGTGTGGAAGGTGAATGTTATCTTGGAGAGCAAAAATGGGTATGTTTGAAGGAATAGTGGTTCCAACAATGTTATATGGTTGCGAGGCATGGGCTATAGATAGGGTTGCACAGATGAGGGTAGATGTGTTGGAAATGAGATGTTTGAGGACAATATGTGGTGCGAGTTGAATTGATCGAGTAAGTAATGAAAAGGTAAGAGAGATGTGTGGTAACAAATAGTGTGGTTGACAAAGCAGAAGAGGCTATATTAAAATGGTTTGGTCAAATGGAGAGAATGAGTGAGGAAAGATTGACAAAGAGGATATATGTGTCACAGGTGAAGGGAACGAGGAGAAGTGGGAGACCAAACCGGAGGTGGAAGGATGGAGTGAAAATGATTTTGAGTGATTGGGACCTGAACATACGGGAGGGTGAAAGGCGCGCAAGGAAAAGAGTGAATTGGAACGATGTGGTATACCGGGGTCAACGTGCTGTCAACGGATTGAACCAAGGCATGTGAAGTGTCTGGGGTAAACCATGGAAAGTTTTGTGGGGCCTGGTAGTGGAAAGTGAGCTGTAGTTTCGGTGCATTATACATGACAGCTAGAAACTGAGTGTGAAAAAATGTGGCCTTTGTTGTCTTTTCCTAGCACTACCTCATGTGTTGGGGGGGTTTGCTGTTTTTCCTGTGGGGCAGGGTGGTGACAGGAAGGGACGAAGGCAGTAAGTATAAATATGTACATGGGTATATATGTATTTGTCTGTGTATGTGGGTGGGTTGGGCCATTCTTTCGTTTGTCTCCTTGTGCTACCTTGCTAACGTAGGAGACAGTGACTAAGGAAAATAGAAAAATATACATATATATATATATATATATATATGTATATATATACATACCTACACAGCTTTCCATGGTTTACCCCAGACGCTTCACATGCCCTGATTCAATCCACTGACAGCACGTCAACCCCGGTATACCACATCGATCCAATTCACTCTATTCCTTGCCCTCCTTTCACCCTCCTGCATGTTCAGGCCCCGATCACACAACATCTTTTTCACTCCATCTTTCCACCTCCAATTTGGTCTCCCACTTCTCCTCGTTCCCTCCACCTCCGACACATATATCCTCTTGGTCAATCTTTCCTCACTCATTCTCTCCATGTGCCCAAACCATTTCAAAACACCCTCTTCTGCTCTCTCAACCACGCTCTTTTTATTTCCACACATCTCTCTTACCCTTACGTTACTTACTCGATCAAACCACCTCACACCACACATTGTCCACAAACATCTCATTTCCAGCACATCCATCCTCCTGCGCACAACTCTATCCATAGCCCACGCCTCGCAACCATACAACATTGTTGGAACCACTAATCCTTCAAACATACCCATTTTTGCTTTCCGAGATAATGTTCTCGACTTCCACACATTCTTCAAGGCTCCCAGGATTTTCGCCCCCTCCCCCACCCTATGATCCACTTCCACTTCCATGGTTCCATCCGCTGCCAGATCCACTCCCAGATATCTAAAACACTTTACTATATATATATGAAGTCGAGAGGTGAAAAAGAGGGCAAATGAGTGCTGTCAGTGGATTGAATCAGGGCATATATATATATATATATATATATATATATATATATATATATATATGAGGTGGATGCCAAAAATGAAAGCAAGTAAGAGTAAAACTTTATGTTTTGAAGCAGATGGGATGTCACAGTATAATATTAGTTTAAAAGATGAAAATTGAGAGGTGTATGTATATGAGTTTAGGTATCTGGAAGAAAAGTTTCGTAATGAAGACAGTAAGATGCAGAAGATGAGAGTGGTTTTAATGGGAAAAACTGAAGGACTAGTGAAGCTTTGGTGAACAGAATAAAAGGTGTAAAGTGTGCACTAAGCACACATAATGAAGTACTTCTAACTCTGATGCAAGGATGTGAAATCAATTGATATAAAGGTCAGGTTAGATCAAGAACAAGAGTGGTGTTAAGTTTTTCGTGGTGGCATGACCATGCATAATATATGGCAGATATGTTGGTAAAGAAAATATATAATGGCACAGTTGAAGGTACTAAGATGCATACATTCAGTGAAAAGTTATTGGAGCAAAGGATGTTTCTAATGACGATTCCAGATGAACGACTGGGATCAAATGCAATGGAAGTGTTTCATATGCAGTAGTAATGCGAATAGAGAAGTTGGTCCCATTTGATGAAGCAACTCAAGTGTGCAAAGTGAGAGAGTAAAAAGTGTAAACGGAAGTGCAAAAGTTCATGTTTCACTTTAAACTCACTGGGCATGGGGTTGAGAATGACTATGAATACTCTGAGAGGTTGCATGTACAATCTAAAACACAACTATCTTCCATACAACATCTTCCCTGTTTTGTCCGATGACTGATTAAACCTATTGAAACAACATGAGACTTAACTAGTGACAACATGTGGTTGGTCGGTATACCTATTAAGTTGGAAGTTTCAGGTTCCCATTCAGATAATGTTTTTAAACATTAAAGCACGATCACTATTCATGATTTGGAAATGTGACTGCTGAACAATATTCAATATGGAACAATATGTTTTTAAGGGCAATCATAAATCTGAAAGGTGTCTGCAGATGAGAAGCTGAAATGACTGACAGTCTACATTCATGTGTTAAGTTATCACTTGATAGTTTTATGTAATATGATTTATTGCCAGGACTGATTCATGTTGGCAGTATGGTGACTGAAGCTTGTGCGAACCGTAGTCGAGTATGTTCCACATCTGTATTTCACAATACCTATACTGTCTGTAAGCACCACCAAACAGTATATGGTGAACTGGCAACTTGTTTCATGGGTAAAAGGCCTGCAACCTGTACACAAGTGTCATAGACACGTGAAGATTGGCTCAACCTTTCTGTTGTTTTCAACAATATCAGAGATGATAGCTGTGTCTTTGATTGTACATGAACCATCCCCACTGAATCAGGAGAGGATTTAAAGATAACAGACACTTTGAAAGTGCAAGTGCAATGGGTTCTACATTTCACTGTTACCTAAAGGAGCAAAAAAAAAAATAAAATACTTCTTTGTCAAATAATGTGTAGAAATGTAAAAAATTATCAAATATATTCTATATCTGGGAGTGGATCTGGCAGCGGATGGAACCATGGAAGTGGAAGTGAATCATAGGGTGGGGGAGGGGGCGAAAATCCTGGGAGCCTTGAAGAATGTGTGGAAGTCGAGAATATTATCTCCAAAAGCAAAAATGGCTATGTTTGAAGGAGTAGTGGTTCCAACAATGTTGTATGGTTGCGAGGCATGGGCTATGGATAGAGTTGTGCACAGGAGGGTGGATGTGCTGGAAATGAGATGTTTGAGGACAATTTGTGGTGTGAGGTGGTTTGATCGAGTAAGTAATGTAAGGGTAAGAGAGATGTGTGGAAATAAAAAGAGCGTGGTTGAGAGAGCAGAAGAGGATGTTTTGAAATGGTTTGGGCACATGGAGAGAATGAGTGAGGAAAGATTGACCAAGAGGATATATGTGTCGGAGGTGGAGGGAACGAGGAGAAGTGGGAGACCAAATTGGAGGTGGAAAGATGGAGTGAAAATGATTTTGAGTGATCGGGGCCTGAACATGCAGGAGGGTGAATGGCGGGCAAGGAATAGAGTGAATTGGATCGATGTGGTATACCAGGGTCGACATGCTGTCAATGGATTGAATCAAGGCATGTGAAGCGTCTGGGGTAAACCATGGAAAGTTCTGTGAGGCCTGGATGTGGAAAGGGAGCTGTGGTTTCGGGCATTATTGCATGACAGCTAGAGACTGAGTGTGAACCAATGGGGCCTTTGTTGTCTTTTCCTAGAGCTACCTCGCACACATGAGGGGGGAGGGGGATGTTATTCCATGTGTGGCGAGGTGGCGATGGGAATGAATAAAGGCAGATAGTGTGAATTGTGTGCATGAGTATATATGTATGTGTCTGTGTGTGTATACATATGTGTTCATTGAGATGTATAGGGTATGTATATTTGCATGTGTGGACGTGTATGTATATACAGGTGTATGGGGGTGGGTTGGGCCATTTCTTTCATCTGTTCCCTTGCGCTACCTCGCAAACGTGGGAGACAGCAACAAAGCAAAATATATAAATAAAAAAATATTCTATAGTAACTAAGTACAACAATCTTCTTCCAAATGCAGACAAAGAGGTACTTTCAATGGCAAAGATAATTTTCTTAAATAAAGGCCCCTATTTGGTATTGAAGCAATTAGCCCCTACTGACTTCTGAAATAACTACCTCAAAAGCGAAATGTGTATAATGAATTTTTTACTTTTACTGCCAGGCTGCTTTTACTAACAAAACAACTCAAACCATGCAACAAACATTCATTTAGCTCCTACTAACTTAAAAAATTACTACCTCAAAAGCAAAATGAGCCTAATGAAAATTTTTAGACTTTCAATGCTTGGCTGCTTTTACTAACCACACAACTCAAACCATGGAGCAACCATTCTTTTCTCTCATATTTTTTTTCTTTTAATGCAAGTGGCAGATGACTACTTTACTTACTTGATATCCAAACTGGCAAGATGAGTTTCTGAATTTCTTCAGTAAATGTTATGCAATTTTCTTGGGTCTTAAAACATATGAATGAACAGTGCTTGATATATATCATAATGGGAGTTTATGTAAGACTTTCGATGAAGCATCCTACTCTTAAATTTATTTATCCCTGAAGTAGGGGAGAAAGAATTCTACCTCCATATTCCCTGCGTGTCATAGAAGGCGACTAAAAGGGTAGGAAGCACGGGGCTGGAAATCCTCTCCTCCAGTTTTTACTTTTCCAAAAGAAGGAGCAAAGAAGGGGGCCAAGTGAGGATTTTCCCTCCAAAGCTCAGTCCTCTGTTCTTAATGTTACCTTGCTAACAAGGGAAATGGCAAACATATACTTAAAAAAATGTTTGCCTGTACATAAATAAGTAATTATAAATGCAAAAGAGTTTTGGAGAGAGGGGCAAGTATGCAGCCTGTTGTGGATGAAAGGGCTTAGGAAGTGAGTCAGTTGTTCGCTGATGATAAAGCGCTGGTGGCTGATTCGGGTGAGAAAACTGCAGAAGCTAGTGACTGAGTTTGGTAAAGTGTGTGAAAGAAGAAAGGTGAGAGTAAATGTGAATAAGAGCAAGGTTATCAGGTTCAGTAAGGTGGAAGGACAAATAAATTGGGAGGTAAGTTTGAATGGAGAAAAACTGGAGGAAGTGAAATGTTTTAGATACCTGGGAGTGGATTTAGCAGTGGATGGAACCATGGAAGTGGAAGTGACTCGCAGGGTGGGGGAGTGGGCGAAGGTTGTGGGAGCGCTGAGGAATGTGCTGAAGGTGAGAACATTATCTTGGAGAGCAAAAATGGGTATGCTTGAAGGAACAGTGGTTCCAACAATGTTATATGGTTGCGAGGCATGGGCTACACATCGGAGGAGGGTGGATGTGTTGGAAATGAAATGTTTGAGGACAATATGTGGTGTGAGTGGTTTGATCGAGTAAGTAATGAAAAGGTAAGAGAGATGAGTGGAAATAGAAAGAGTGTGGTTGAGAGAGCAGAAGAGGGTGTGTTGAAATGACCTGGTCACATGGAGAGAATGAGTGAGGAAAGATTGACAAAGAGGATATATGTGTCAGAAGTGGAAGGAACGAGGAGAAGCGGGAGAAGCTATTTCATGTATGGCAGGGTGGCAATGGAAATGGATGAGGGCAGCAAGGATGAATATGTACATGTGTATATATGTATATGTCTGTGTATGTATATGTAGGTTATTAGGTACAGTAGGGTTGAGGGTCAAGTCAATTGGGAGGTGAGTGTGAATGGAGAAAAACTGGAGGAAGTGAAGTGTTTTAGATATCTGGGAGTGGATCTGTCAGCGGATGGAACCATGGAAGCAGAAGTGGATCATAGGGTGGGGGAGGGGGCGAAAATTTTGGGAGCCTTGAAAAATGTGTGGAAGTCGAGAACATTATCCCGGAAAGCAAAAATGGGTATGTTTGAAGGAATAGTGGTTCCAACAATGTTGTATGGTTGCGAGGCGTGGGCTATGGATAGAGTTGTGCGCAGGAGGATGGATGTGCTGGAAATGAGATGTTTGAGGACAATGTGTGGTGTGAGGTGGTTTGATCGAGTAAGTAACGTAAGGGTAAGAGAGATGTGTGGAAATAAAAAGAGCGTGGTTGAGAGAGCAGAAGAGGGTGTTTTGAAATGGTTTGGGCACATGGAGAGAATGAGTGAGGAAAGATTGACCAAGAGGATATATGTGTCGGAGGTGGAGGGAACGAGGAGAAGAGGGAGACCAAATTGGAGGTGGAAAGATGGAGTGAAAAGGATTTTGTGTGATCGGGGCCTGAACATGCAGGAGGGTGAAAGGAGGGCAAGAAATAGAGTGAATTGGAGCGATGTGGTATACAGGGGTTGACGTGCTGTCAGTGGATTGAATCAAGGCATGTGAAGCGTCCGGGGTAAACCATGGAAAGCTGTGTAGGTATGTATATTTGCGTGTGTGGACGTGTGTATGTACATGTGTATGGGGGGGGGGGGTTGGGCCATTTCTTTCGTCTGTTTCCATGCGCTACCTCGCAAACGCGGGAGACAGCGACAAAGTATAAAAAAAAAAAAAAAAAAAAAAAAAAAGTATATGTATGTATACATTGGAATGTATAGGTATGTATATGTGTGTGTGTGTAGGCATTTATGTATATACATGTGTATGTGGGTCTGCTGGGCCATTCTTTCGTCTGTTTCCTTGTGCTACCTTGCTAATGCGGGAGACTGTGATTAAGTATAATAATAAAAAAAAATAACGTGTGAACTATGAATATCAATATTATAATAGGCATCTAAGTGGTGGGAGATTAAAACAAATTACTCTTCAGAGTGAGTAAATAAATCTATATCAGCTTATACAGGCCTACCTTTTTGTCTAAAGACATATCAAGTTCAATAACAGCCTTTATATATGAATCCTGACGTCCAATTTGTGTCTCATGATGTGTTTCTCTGTGCATGGCAATAGCATCTTTCACGCTGTATACCTGGAAAATACAGTCCCATTTATGAACATACAGGTAATCACCACTGAGTAATGAGTAATTTCCTATCCATGACAGAAGAGCATGACAGTCTTATCCAGTCAGACTATCTCAATCTTAAAATAAGAGGTCTGATTATCCTAATAAAGTAACTTTGACTCCCTAAACTTATGTTCACTGTAGATGTCAAGCACAGCTAAAAAAAAAAAAAGGTGTAACATTTATTTCATCAATAATCCCTCACCAATGTCTTACATTTTATGACTTCATACTCACAAACAGCCACAAAAACGTGATCAATGTAGAACTAGCCTACAAACACCAAACGTGTCTCAAAATCTTTTGTTTAAGTACAAAAGTTAATTCTCTCCACACAACATGTTCTCTTCATTTGACTGAGCTTAATGCTTAATAAATGAAATACTTAATAAATGAAAAACTGGCTGCATGTAAAGGTAGACAAACTCAAGCTTCCCTACTGTCAAGGTGCATTCTGATATAAGCTGTCATCTAAGCAAATGTATCTGAGTTTCCATTATTTCATTTTCATATCTCACATTTATCTATTTATCTATTTATTTTGCTTTATCGCTATCTCCCGCGTTTGCGAGGTAGCGCAAGGGAACAGACAAAAGAAATGGCCCAACCCACCCCCATACACATGTATATACATACACATCCCCACAGGCAAATATACATACCCATACATCCTGCCTAAATGTTCCTACCAACTATTTCTATCTATTACTCCAACCAATTTGCCAAAAGGCAGGGCTAACACACAGTGCTCACCACAGGAAAGTCTAGAGTTACAAAGAATGAGTTGTGTGAGTTAAGTGTTGTCAAGTGTTACAAACAACAAGGAGGGATTTTATGTTTGTGGACAGAATGCCACTAGTCCACGTGGGGGTGAGGCAGAAAGAAAAGACAGCTATCTGGGACACAGGAATGTAACTTGACAACCACTGAAGTGCTGACTCACTACAAAGCCATCACTAACCCTCCCAAGACCCAGGTGGGTAGTAATGGTAATATACCTCCCTGGTCGTTGGCTGCCAACCAACTACTAACGTCTACATGCCAGTCTTAATTCAATTTCCCTTGACATCTCAACATACGAGTATCTTTCCCAAGCTCACTCACTTTCACCAAACTCTTCCCACCCATGTCTTTTCCTCTTTTCCTAGTCACAACAAACTTTCACATTCATCTCCTCCACGATGTTATCAGGCATACCTCCAGCTGACCCCCTCACTTAATTCACATCCTACAGTCTCTCTTTTGGATGACTTTCAATTACCACATTTATCAATAATTCCTCCACTTCATTCACCCACATATTTATGTAAGTACCCTTTTAACTCAGATATTCCCAATCACCAGTCTTCTTTAGCACCAACCTCCACAAAATGATCAATATTTTCATTTACGTCTTTATTGTCCCCCAATTATGCCATCAACTATCACATTACCACTCTTACATTCAAACCTCCTACAGTTAAAACTCAGTTATTTGCATCAAATTTGCTGATTCACTCACTCAGTTCCTCCAACAGCACTTTCCTCTCTTCCATATTCCTCTCATCATAAGGTGTATAAGCACTATCAACCACTTTTCATAATCACCTTCATTCGCATTCACATCAGTCTGGAGCTTACTTTCTTAAACTTTTTAACAAATCTCCTCCTTCAGCAGAAGTGCCATACCCTTCTTTGCCCTTGTCTTCACACTAATCCCAGATTTTCGTCCTTGGACATGCCCAATCTATTCTTTCCCCATTCCCTTGAACTTAGTTTCACTCAGAGCAAGAAAATCCACATTCCTCTCCCCAAACATCCTACCTATCACTCCCTTGCTCATCCTGATTACATCCACATGCATTTAGAAACCCCTCATCAGAGCCTTTGAGGAGGACGAGCACTCCTTACTTGGCTCTTTTTTTCTGTTCCCACTTCCTGAAACTTGAAAAAGGGAAGGATATCAAGCCCTAACTCCCACTCACTTTTAATCGCTTTCTACTACATGCAATATGGGTAGTATTCTTTCTCCAATATCTCAAATTATCTTTTGCAATCATACTAGGGGCTAAGGGAGAAAGAATAATTCCCATGTATTCCCTGCATGTTGTAGTAGGTGACTAAAAGGGGTGGAAGCAGGGGGCTGGAAATCCTCCCCTCCAGTCTTACTTTTCCAAAAGAGGGAACAGAAAAAGGGGCCAAGTGAGGATTTTTCCCTCAAAGTTCTGTCATCTGTTCCTTATGCTACCTTGCTAACGTGGGAAATGGCAAATACACATGAAAAAAATTATTGACACTAAAATAATCTCTGTAAACTTACATCAAAACTAAATAATCCAAAAATTCAACCCTAGACACTTTCAAATGTAAGGAAACCTAATCAGTAAAAGGACGACTTTTACTGTACTGTTCTGTACAAAGATGACATAATGATACATGACATGGAAAGACAATGAGATTATAGGAATATCATCTAACCATACCTTCCATTTGTAATACAAGGTGAACCACACGTTATCTATGGGATCCTTCAAATGGTTCTCAACACGTCTTGGAGATGCACCACCAGTTTGTCTGGTAATAAAAATCATCTGTCACTGTATATCAATTCTGCATACCAAATAATAAAAAAAGTGCAATAACCTACAGGATTAACAATTTGTAATCTCAAAATTCTATTAACTTCCCACATACATACATACATCAATTCCTTTAGCTTGCTCTTATAAACACAGTTATCACAGTGCTTTAAAATCCTTACCAATAAGAATAAACAAATATCTAATTTTTCTTCTTAGTTTATTTGTATGTAGCATTTATGGATCTGGAGAAGGCATATGATAGAGTTGACAGAGATGCTCTGTGGAAGGTATTAAGAATATATGGTGTGGGAGGCAAGTTGTTAGAAGCAGTGAAAAGTTTTTATCGAGGATGTAAGGCATGTGTACGTGTAGGAAGAGAGGAAAGTGATTGGTTCTCAGTGAATGTAGGTTTGCGGCAGGGGTGTGTGATGTCTCCATGGTTGTTTAATTTGTTTATGGATGGGGTTGTTAGGGAGGTGAATGCAAGAGTTTTGGAAAGAGGGGCAAGTATGAAGTCTGCTGTGGATGAGAGAGCTTGGGAAGTGAGTCAGTTGTTGTTCGCTGATGATACAGCGCTGGTGGCTGATTCATGTGAGAAACTGCAGAAGCTGGTGACTGAGTTTGGTAAAGTGCGTCAAAGAAGAAAGTTAAGAGTAAATGTGAATAAGAGCAAGGTTATTAGGTACAGTAGGGTTGAGGGTCAAGTCAATTGGGAGGTAAGTTTGAATGGAGAAAAACTGGAGAAAGTAAAGTGTTTTAGATATCTGGGAGTGGATCTGGCAGCAGATGGAACCATGGAAGCGCAAGTGAATCATAGGGTGGGGGAGGGGGCGAAAATCCTGGGAGCCTTGAAGAATGTGTGGAAGTCGAGAACATTATCTCAGAAAGCAAAAATGGGTATGTTTGAAGGAATAGTGGTTCCAACAATGTTGTATGGTTGCGAGGCGTGGGCTATGGATAGAGTTGTGCGCAGGAGGGTGGATGTGCTGGAAATGAGATTTTTGAGGACAATGTGTGGTGTGAGGTGGTTTGATCGAGTAAGTAATGTAAGGGTAAGAGAGATGTGTGGAAATAAAAAGAGCATGGTTGAGAGAGCAGAAGAGGGTGTTTTGAAATGGTTTGGGCACATGGAGAGAATGAGTGAGGAAAGACTGACCAAGAGGATATATGTCGGAGGTGGAGGGAATGAGGAGAAGTGGGAGACCAAATTGGAGGTGGAAAGATGGAGTGAAAAAGATTTTGAGTGATCGGGGCCTGAACATGCAGGAGGGTGAAAGGCGGGCAAGGAATAGAGTGAATTGGATCGATGTGGTATACCGGGGTTGACGTGCTGTCAGTGGATTGAATCAGGAAATGTGAAGCGTCTGGGGTAAACCATGGAAAGTTGTGTGGGGCCTGGATGTGGAAAGGGAGCTGTGGTTTCGGGCATTATTGCATGACAGCTAGAGACTGAGTGTGAACCAATGGGGCCTTTGTTGTCTTTTCCTAGTGCTACCTCGCACACATGAGGGGGGAGGGGGATGGTATTCCATGTGTGGCGAAGTGGCGATGGGAATGAATAAAGGCAGACAGTGTGAATTGTGTGCATGGGTATATATGTATGTGTCTGTGTGTGTATATATATGTGTACATTGAGATGTATAGGTATGTATATTTGCGTGTGTGGACGTGTATGTATATACATGTGTATGGGGGTTGGTTGGGCCATTTCTTTCATCTGTTTCCTTGCGCTACCTCGCTAACGCGGGAGACAGCGACAAAGTGAAATAGAAAATAAAAAATAATAGTTTATCTTTTACCTTAATTCTTAATGTCACCATCAAGATACAGGGAAAACAATGCCCCAATCAAGGATATTTCAAGTGAAAAGGAAACAGAGTATAAGAAAAAAAAAAACAACTAATAAGAGCTCTTCAGGTGTTTGCAGTCCTGATTCACGGAAATTCCAGGTTATTACAAGAAATTCTTTTCAATGTATAAAGTAAAATTTTGTTTTCAAAGCTCCATTTATTACAAGAAATCGTTTTCTATGTATCATGTAAAATCAATGTGCTTCCGAGACAGGTATGCAAATACTGGGGTTTGAATGGGGTGTCGTACATATCCCTTCTTGATGAACAAAAGTTTTTTACACGGCCTCTAATCACTATGTAATATACCTCCAAACAAAGCTAAGAAAGAGCATACATGCTTATAATTACAAACCAAGCCAATCTTTCATAACGGAAGTCACTGGTGAGGAGTGGGAAAGATAAATATTAAATGGTAATTCTAAGATCCAAACCGCACAGTTACCAAACTGGAGAAATTCTGAAACCTGCACTTACTGAATGTAAAGCTGTCACCTTAAGACATCATTACATTAAGGCAGACACAGCAATTTACTCATTTAATACTTTTATCTTAAGCACTTAGTGGAATGCCACTTCAGAGAAACTCCTAATCATTTCATATTTTTTCAGAAATCCAACTGTTTACTGATATTTCCAGTGGATCTTTTCTTATCTATATTATCTGTAATACTATTTTACTGCAATATGAACACATCCATTACATAACTAGACCATAAATCTCCTTACAGTAACATCTCTTAACTTCTAAAGTTTCACTATGCTTCAGTCACTAATCAATGGAAATCCATTAACTCCACTAACAGGGTGTGGCATCGGGGTCTCATCTCTAAGCACCCCTCTTTTGGCTTCCCTCCCTCACTTTGCTCCTTCATCTACCTTCCTCTCTAGCTGATCTATCTTTGTTGTTGTTGTTGATGGATCAGCCTCCCCACTTTTCTCCATCAATAGCAGTATCCCTAAAGGTTTTGCCCTGTCCCCTACAATTCTTCTTTTTTCACTGATTTTCTCTCCACAAATAATCAAATGTACTCATATGCTGATGACTCAACAATGCATTCATCCACATCCTTCAAATCTGCTCCTTTTTCTCTCACTCAATCTGCATCTTGTCTTGACACAGCTTCCTCAATAAGCTCAGACTTAAACAGGATATCTCAGTGGGGTAGATGTAATCGAGTTAAGCTTAATGTCTCCAAGACATTAAACATCAAAAGCTCCTCAAAACTCTCATCTCTCCTACGACGGTTCTGTAACTCCACCTCTTGACTCAATAAACATAATTGCAGAGCTGCCAACATTGTCAAACAAAACAAAACAAAAAAAAGGAACATAGCAAAAATAAGAAATTGTAAAAAAATAAGTTTTGCAAAATAAAACTTACAACCATGCACAATATAGGCTACACTCTCAATACAGGAAATTGTGATGTCCAATGCTCAAGCTGTTATCTCTATTCATTTATGCAGATAGTCCAAAATTGTTCACTTCAAAATCAACAAATAACTAGTCAGTAGTGTTTAATTTTCGGTCCTCAAACTAAGTCAACAGTGGTTCTAATGCTTGTTTGTCCACACATTCAGTCCTGGTTGGACAACTTTTTGTTATATCATGAAAAGGAACTAGTAATTTCTTATCCTCTTCCATAAATTATAATTTTGCATGACTTTCTGAAGCCTCAGGTTGGCCTGGCCTAGGAGTAGGACTAGCCAGGTTACACAAGCTAAAGATATGACTGGATGGTAAGAACGACTGTACAATAATTTGTGTGGTCATTTCTGCAATATGAGTGAAAACTGACTGATGTCTGACTGTTATTTTGTACACTGCATTAGTACTTGCGTGCGTGACGAGAATATACACTATATACCAAACAGTGCACCCCTGTGAACTTCCCATAAATTACATACACAATACATGTACATGAACGTATGACCAAAATTTAAAAAAAAAACGTATTCTACTACGAAAAATCATATTGCTGTATTTATTTAGAAAAAAAAGAACATAAATATGGCAAAAACATAATGGTTGGCAGCCCTGTACTTGGCATCACTGGAACATTCATTCTTTGTTAGAAACCACATACTATGGGAATAGCTAAGTTCTGCCTCTAAGAAACTGGGTGTCCTGTTTAAATGTTAAAACTTCTTTTCAGCTGAACAGTTACAGTTTATACAAAGGATCGACTCAATGTTGTATGGAGTACTGCTCTCACATCTGGGGTGGCTCTAATTTGAATCCTTACTTGACAGAGTTGGGTCCAAAGCGGTCTGATTTATAAATTGTCCCAGGTTAACTTCCAAAGTCAACTCTCTTGCCCTTTGCTGCAGAGTTGATTCACTATCCCTCTTCTTTAAGTATTACTGGTTTTTGCTCTTGGGAGCTGGCTGCTTGTGTGCCCCTACCACAAGGTAGACCAATACTCAGTAAGCTGCTTTGTCACAATGATTACTATCTGGTCATTGGCAAGACAAGGATGAGCCATTCTGATAAGTGCTTCTTTCCCTACACATTGAAGCTTTGGAACTCTCTACCTTCTCAAGTCTTTCCTAATAATTATGACTTGGCTCTTTTTAAAAAACGTTTTTCATTTCCTCCAAAATTCATAAGTACTTCCCCTTGTCTTTTCTTTTTCATATCATCTCTATATGTTTCAATAAAGCTCCCTAAAAAAAGTCCTGAGATTGTGCCGTTGTATTATCCTCTTGCCGAGATGAGTGCTTACATATCTCCTATACAAAAAATGGGGGCAAAGAGATCTACTCTTTTTGCTGTTCTCAACCATCTACTAATCATACATCCTGTACATTTTCACACTCATCATAAACAAACTTTTGACCCACTTTATCTTTTTTTTTATTCCAATTCTCTTTGCTATCACAAAACAAGCTCATACCCACTTGCAATCAACCAATCACAATCTTGTAACTGTCTTCTCTTTTTCCCATCCCTCCTCCAATTCTCTCTGATAGCTGCCAACTAAGGCACTTCTAGGAGCCTTCAAACAGTACATCAATTTTGGAATTTCTCTTTTGGCTTTCCTTGAGAAGACTATTACTTTATCACAAAATGCCTCTGTGTATGAGAAAAGCATAAGAGTTGTTACTCCTGCATGTAAAGAGGCACACATCCCTCACGACTGTTTTTCCTTCTCAGATATGGTGTGATCACTTATGTGAAATCCCTTAAGAAAAGGACCTCAGCCTGATGCTGCTTGAAGATGAGAAGATAACAAGTGACAACCTTGTGGTAAGAATAAGGATAATCGAATAGTATTATAAAAGTTATAGAGTATACACAGCAATAGATGAAACAGATAAAAAAAAGTTATCTCTGATAAATATCTTGAGCCTGTTAAAATCAGCTTACAGACTGCAGAACCATGAGGCATAAAACAGATGTGTTGATGTTAAAATCAGTACAAATTCCTCATCTAAAACAAAAATGTTTATATCAAATGTGAGAAAAATTCAATGGAGATATTACTAGATGTTTAAGTCCCCAAAAGAAATGAGACATTAAGAAAAGCATCAGCTATGTGGAATTCAATGTAAATAAGATCTACAGAAAAGCTATGAGAGTTGACAAAAGAGAAGAATAAGGTCTATCACAAGAAATACAACCCTGGGAAAACAATAGAAATCAATTAAATTAATCATATACAAATACCACTTCCCTTAGGGGCTTCCCCAAGAACTTTATTGTCAAGAAAAACATAAAAATGAATGAAGGACAATTATCTGGTATACTGTCAAGAACAACATCTGAATGAATGAAAGACAATTACCTAGTATTAATTTTTCTCTCTTGATCAACATTACAAGACTCAAAAATAGTTGGAAACATGGTAAAAGGTTTCCCAGTAACTTACTGCAATTCTAATCTTTGCTTCAGTGGAATAAACTCTCGCTTCACCTCCACCTTTTTTGTTGATTTCTTCTTGGCATCAGCCTTTGCTCGAGTTCCTTTCCTTGCAGCTTCCATTATAAATCCAGTGTGAAGGGATGAAGTCTTTTCCAATGACAATGGAAGCCATCGTTGGACAAGTATTTGAGCAAGAAAACCTGCAAAAGAAAGATATTTTTTACTAAACTGTCTGTTTAAATGAAGTGTTGATAAATAGTAATTCATTACTATAGGAAAATATAAGCATTTAGAGTGAATTGGAACGATGTGGTAAACCGGGGTCGATGTGCTGTCAATGGATTGAACCAGGGTATGTGAAACGTCTGGGGTAAAACATGGAAAGTTTTGTAGGGCCTGGATGTGGAAAGGGAGCTGTGGTTTCGGTGCATTACACATGACAGCTAGAGACTGAGTGTGAACGAATGTGGCTTTTGTTGTCTTTCTTTATGGAATAACATAGAAGAGACTGATAATTCTGTCTGTAATTAAATTTCAATTTTTGTACATTGGTGATTGCACCCAGTTCTTTAATATCAATTCTATAATAATAAATAATTTTAACTTTGTATCTAGTTTGAAAATATTTCTGTGCTTTTTTACAGTTTATTCTTTAAGACAGGGCAATCACAACAATCACTAGCTGCCCAGCGAACAACCAACACCACCATAACAATATAAAAAAGGGTTTGCATATACTTATGAGTTATCCTGGGTAAAATATTTATGGGCGTTTACTTTTTATGTACTCTGCCAAAAACGGACTCAATCATTAATCACTTTGTATCACAAGACCATGAGAAACGAGTATATATGTTTCATGCTATCCTCGGTAAAATATTTAGATATGAACAGCAGTATATACATGAATTCTTATCCAATTAATTCAAACTATAACTCAACTGTCAATGTTTTCTGCAAACTTTACACCGGCACTGCAGAGTAAGAATCACTCAATCCTGAATTTTAATATGGATGCGGAGCTAAACTTGACTTTCGCCCGGTTTAAAACACTTCCAATAATCATGTTCATTAAGTTCATTGAAATGCTTTTGACCCTAACCCCTATGCTGTTTCCGGGATGCTCCATAAACGGAAACTTTACCACTGTAACAGAAATGATAAACAAGAGGTGTCTTGAGTTTTCTCCTCCAGTTAGTAAATATCGAAAGGAAAATAACGACGTTGTGTATTCTATTCGGGTAATGTTCTCTTACATGGCAGTTCTATACGTAGCACACAATCGTATTACCAGTTAAGAAACTATACCAGGCAATCTAATGCAAAACTATTTAGTTATTTTACGAAAAGGGTAAACGCACCACAACGCTGCAGCAGAAATAGTTATTTTACGAAAAGAGTAAACGCACCACAACGCTGAGCAGATATCATGATGTTTACAAGAGGACGACCGTGTCCGAAAGCTTTGAGTGTGGCTTTGTTAGAAGCAGCTCCTGCCCAGAGGACGTCCGTGTCCGAAAGCTTTGAATATGGCTTTGTTAGGAGCAGCTCCTGCCTAGTCAACACAGGGAATGCCAGTTTCCCCCTTCATCAAAGGCTGCCTTTTCTGTTACTATAAACAACGCTTTTCATTACAATTTCTGCAATATCTTAGATGGTACAAAAGTTAAATTACTTTAGATCTGATTAAAAGGTTAAATTGCAGTTTACACGATGTAAGTTTTGCTTGTGATATACATTAGATTCTTTGGAAGGTTTGTACAGAACACACTATGATACATGGATGAATATTTAGGAAATAATGAAAGTTATCTTCAGTCAACTGGTGTACTATATGCAAATTCCTATCTATTTTTTTTTTTTACTATACCTCTCTCTAGCCTCATCCATGTATGTCAATTAATATTTACAGTATTCTATATGAAAAATTGTTTAATCAATAAAGATTTACATTATTCTCTGCTATGAAACATGCTCATGGAAGGTCAAAATCAGTCGCACATTTTCCCCTCAAACTACTGTATACTAATCCTATTTATATAACAATGTTGTATATCAAACCTATCTACATACTGCATTTTAAAAGAAGCTACGCTTGATCCATATTCAGGTGATAAAGAAGCATTAAGTAAATGTGAAAATAAAAGGGTATTTGGAAATTTTACCAACATGGGAAAGAAACTAATACACACACACACACACACACACACACACATATATATATATATATATATATATATATATATATATATATATATATATATATATATATATATATATATATATATATCTTTCTTTCATACTATTCGCCATTTCCCGCGTTAGCAAGGTAGCATTAAGAACAGAGGACTGGGCCTCTGAGGGAATATCCTCACCTGGCCTCGTTCTCTGTTCCTTCTTTTGGAAAATAATATATATATATATATATATATATATATATATATATATATGTGTGTGTGTGTGTGTGTGTGTGTGTGTGTGTGTTTGTATGTGTGTGTGTGTGTGTGTGTGTGTGTGTGTGTGTGTGTGTGTGTGTGGACGGTGCAACCGAACTCCGCCTGGTAAGTCATCTTTGGCGAAGCCATATCAACGGGAGTAAAACCTCTTCAAAGAATTTCTTATATACGAGGAATCCACATTTCATTACTACTGGAAGTAGCACACTCTTGGGCTGCAGGAGCCGTTATAAGGTCCTGTGTAACACCAAGATTCTAATAGAATCTGGTCCTGGGGTAATTCTACGTAAGGTAAAATCATGTGGAATAAAGTGACGAAATCGTTGAAAATCTCGTAAAAACCTCTCTCTGACATTACGATTCCCACCCTCCCTCAAAGCTCCTTGGCTGAGTGAAATATGACGCCCATACGCATGATCACACCATCATGGACGCAAACTGATATCAAAAAGTAGGCGGTACACTTCTTAATCTGAATGAATTGACCTTAAGTACGATGTATCCACGGCGTAACACAAATTGAAAAATAAAACTAAGTATCTAGTGAAAACTTCGAGAGCAAAATTTATTATCTTACAATAAACATATAACAAAAGTTTCCTAATGTGCGACATCCTGTGAAGCAAGGTACTATAAGCTCCCAGGCCTTAAAAGAAGAAGAAAAAAACAAGGGATTCTTGTGTACTTCTGTCCTATATGGATCTGCGCCCATGGACATTATCACCAATTGACAGGCTCTCCTACAAATTATGTAAACAGATGGGTCCTTACAACACAACTGGTGTTGCTATCAACACACTTGTTGGTTCCTCGCTAGATTGGAGTCGGGATCAATAACTCGGTATCCACACCGCAAACTGATGGTCTGAGTCTCTTTCTTCACTATCTGCACTCGACTCCCTTTTAGCACTGCTGTGTCTGAGTTAGGGCGCAGTTTCTCTGAATGCTCGCAACGCAAAATACTTCTTACAAGAAGTACATAAAGGAAAGCTATTTATCTGAGAAAAAAAACCAAAGTTCGGGGTACTTTTGGGCTCAAAAAATTTTTTGTTTCAAAATTGAACGATAAGATATTGAAACACTTCTCTACTGAAAATATTCATGGAAAATATATCATCATGCTCTTAGTTACCAATACATACCCAGTATATACGATGGAGAGGAGCAGAAAACATTTTAAGATTGACTTCATTTAAGAGCTTAAATGAGTGTCATAAATACGTCAAAACCATATCTTAATACTAGCTTTGTATTCAGCATGGAAAATAAGTCTCATAATGAGCTTTTAAAGGAAATCTATTTTTCTGAGAAAAATACCAAAAATTGTAGGTAATAGTTAAGGGTATTTTTTTTACCCAAAATATTTTGTTTCAAAAATTGAAAGATAAAATTTTCAAACACTTCTATACCTAAAATAATCATGGAAAAAATATCAAAATGTCCGTAGTAATTCATACAAACCCAGTAAATACGATGGAAAGGAGTAAAAAATATTTTGAAATCGACTTATTTAAGACCTTAATTGAATATCATAAAGACGACTACACGGTATTATAACACCAGATTTCTATTCAGCATGGAAAGTTTTTCTTATAATGACTTTATGAAGGAAATCTATTTCCTTTTTGTTTCAAAGTTAAAAGATGAAATATTCAAAAACTTCTATACTTCATGTAACCATGGAAAACATATAATGCTCTCAGTATCCTATATACATACATTAAATACGGCACAAAGGAGTAAAAATAATTTTGAAATTGACTTCATTTAACAGCTATATTCAACGTCATAAAGACGAATGAACGATATTTTAACACCAGATTTGTATTCAGCATGAAAAATTCTTATCATAAGTTTTGAAAGGAAATCTATTTTTCTGACAAAAATGCTGAAAACTGAAGGTAACTTCTCGATATTTTTTAGCTGATTTTTTTTTTCTTTCAAAATTGAAAGATGAAATATTCAACTATTTTTATTCTTGATATAATCATGGAAATATACAATAATATTCTGTGACCGATACATAAAGAGTTAATACGATTCAAAGAAAAAGTATTTTGAAAATATTTTCACTTAACAGCTTAATTGAGTATCATTAAGAAGACTAAAATTGATTTTAACATAAGATTTGTATTCAGCTTGAAAAATACTTCTCATAATGAGTATATAAAGGAAATCTATATATTTGATAAAAATCCCAAAAATTGAACGTTATAGCCTAGAGTTTTTGTTGATTTTATTGAAAAAATGGATTTACCTGAAATTTTCAGCATAAACACTTTTATTTGTGCTCAATACGAGTCTGTGGTCAAAATCTAAAAATTCGTATAATCAGTTGAGTAACAAGCATCGAAATTTTATCATAATTAGTCCAAGTGCTAATTAAACGGTTAATATAATGAAATACAGTCTTTTGACTCCAAATACTTAAATACCATATAAATTAACATCTATACACTGGATATAGCCTAGGATTTTCTTGATTTTTTTGAAAAAATAGATCTTCTTGATATTTTCAGCATATATACGTTTATGTATGCTGAGTACGAATCTGTGGTCAAAATCTAAAAATACGTACATTTAGTTAGTAATTAGAATTCAAATCTTATCATAATTAGGCCAGGTGCTAATCAAACGGTTAATATTATGAATTGCAGTCTTTTGACTCTAAATACTTAAATACAATATAAAATAACATCTATACACAGATTTTCAATAAAATCTGAGGAAGTTGAAAATCTGAGCAAAAAGAAAAAAAAAAAAAAAGAAAAATGCCAGGCTATATATAGCCTTGGATATTTCTAGATTTTTTGAAAAATAGATTTTCTTGAAATTTTCAGCATAGATAGTTTTATGTATGCTGAATACGAATCTGTGGTCAAAATAAAAAAATTCCTATAATTAGTCGAGTAATTAGCATTTAAATTTTGTCATGATTAGTCCAGGTGCTAATTAAACGGTTAATATTATGAATTACAGTCTTTCGACTCCAAATACTTAAATACCATAAAAAATCTATACACAGATTTTACTCAAAACCTGAGAAAAATGAAAATCTGACCAAAAAAGAATAACCTGGGATTTTTCTTTATTTTTTTTTTTTGAATGGATTTATTGAAATTTTCAGCATAGACAATTTTATGTATACTGAATACTAATCTGTGGTCAAAATCTTAAAATTCGTATAATCAGTCGAGTGATAAGCATCTAGATTTTATCATAATTAGTCCAGGTGGCAATCAAACGGTTAATATAATGAAGTACAGTCTTTTGACTCCAAATACGTAAATACCACATAAAATAACATCTATACACCGATTTTCATTAAAAACTGAGGAAGTTGAAAATCTAAGGAAAAAATGCAAGGATTTTTATTGATTTTTTGAAAAAATAGATTTTCTAGAAATTTTCATCATCGATACTTTTATGTATGCTGAATATTAATCTCTGGTCAAAATCTAAAAATTCGTATAATTAGTCGAGTAATTAGCATTTACATTTTATCATTAGTCCAGGTGCTAATTAAACGGTTAATATTATGAAATACAGTCTTTTGACTCCAAATACTTAAATACCATAAAAAATCTATACACAGATTTTCATTAAAATCTGAGGAAGGTGAAAATCTGAGCAAAAAAAAAAAAAAAATGCAAGGCATGAGATTTTTCTTGATTTTATTGAGAAGATGGATTTTCTTGAAATTTTCAGCATAGACATTTTTTTTGTATGTTGAATACGAATCTGTGGTCAAAATCTAAAAATTCGTATAATTTCTCGAGTAATTAACATCTAAATTTTATTATAATTAGTCCAGGTGGTAATTAAACGGTAAATATAATGAATTACAGTCTTTTGACTCCAAATACTTAAATACCATATAAAATAACATCTATACACTGATTTTTATTAAAATCTGAGGAAGTTGAAAATCTGAGCAAAAAAAAATGCAAGGCTATAGCTGGATTTCTCTTGATTTTTTTTAAAAAGTGGATTTCCTTGAAATTTTAAGCGTTCATACTTTTATGTATGCTGAATACGAATCTCTGGTCAAAATCTAAAAATTCGTAAAATTAGTCGAGTAATTAACATCTAGATTTTATCATAATTAGTCCAGGTGCTAATTAAATGGTCAATATAATGAATTACATAAATGGTCAATATAATGAATTACAGTCTTTTGACACCAAATACTTAAACACCATATAAAATTACATCTGTACACTGAGTTTTATTAAAATCTGAGGAAGTTGAAAATTTAAGCAAAAAAAAATGCAAGGCTATATATATAGGCTAGAATTTATCTTGATTTTTTTTGAGAGAATAGATTTTCTTGAAATTTTCGGCATAGATACTTTTATTTATGCTGAGTGCGAATCTCTGGTCAAAATCTAAAAATTAGTGTAATTACTCGAGAAATTAGCATTTACATTTTATCATAATTAGTCCAGGTGCTAATTACACGGTTAATATTATGAATTACAGTCTTTTGACTCCAAATACTTAAATACCATATAAAATAACATCTATACACTGATTTTTATTAAAATCTGAAAAAGTTAAAAATCTGAGCAAAAAAAAAAAAAATGCAAGGCTATAGCCTTGGATTTTTCTTGATTTTTTTTTTTGAAGAAATTCATTTTCTTGAATTTTTTCAGCATAAACACTTTTATATATGTTGAATACTAATGTCTGGGGGAAATCTAAAAATTAGTATAACTACTCGAGTAATTAGCATTTACATTTCATCATAATTAGTCCAGGTGCTAATTAAACGGTTAATATTATGAATTACAGTCTTCTGACTCCAAATACTTAAATACTATATAAAATAACATCTATAGACTGATTTTTATTAAAATCTGAGGAAATTGAAAATCTGAGCAAAAAGAAAAAAAAATGCAAGGCTATTATTATAATAATAGCCTTGTATTTTTCTTGATTTTTTTGAAATAATAGATTTTCTTGAAATTATCAGCATACATATATTTATGTATGCTGAATACGAATCTGGGTTCATAATCTAAAAATACGTATAATTAGTCGAGTAATTAGAATTTGAATTTTATCAAAATGAGTCCAGGTGGTAATTAAACGGTTAATATAATGAATTACAGTCTTTTGACTCCATATACTTAAATACTCTATAAAAAAAATCTATACACTGATTTGTATTAAAATCTGAGGAAGTTAAAAATCTGAGCAAAAAAAATTGCAAGTCTATATTATAGCCTTGGATTTTTCTTGATTTTTTTCAAAAAATAGATTTTCTTGAAATTTTCAGCATAGATAATTTTATGTATACTGTGAGTGCGAATCTCTGGTCAAAATCTAAAAATTAGTATAATTACTCGAGTAATTACCATTTACATTTTATCATAATTAGTCCAGGTGCTAATTAAACGGTTAATATTATGAATTACAATCTTTTGACTCCACTTGAAAAAATAGATCTTCTTGATATTTTCAGCATAAATACTTTTATGTATGCTGAGTGCGAATCTTTGGTCAAAATCTAGAAATTAGTATAATTAATCGAGTGACTTATATTTTATATTTTATCATAATTTATATTTTGCAGGTGGTAATAAAACGGTTAATATAATGAATTACAGTCTTTTGACTCGAAATACTTAAATACTATATAAAATAACATCTATACACTGATTTTTATTAGAATCTGAGGAAGTTGAAAATCTGAGCAAAAAAATAAAAAAAAAAAAAAATGCCAGGCTATAGCCTTGGATTTTTCTTGATTTTTTGAAAAATAGATTTTCTTGAAATTTTCAGCATAAATAATTTTCTTTAGGCTGAGTGCGAATCTCTGGTCAAAATCTAAAAACTAGTATAATTGCTCGAGTAATTAGCATTTACATTTTATCACAATTAGTCCAGGTACTAACTAAATCGTTAATAATATGAATTACAGTCTTTTGACTCCAAATACTTAAATACCATATAAAATTACATCTATACACTGATTTTTATTAAAATCTGAGGAAGTTGAAAATCTGAGCACAAAAAATGCCAGGCTATAGCCTTGGATTTTTCTTGATTTTTTTGAAAAAATAAATTTTCTTAAAATTTTCAGCATAGATACTTTTATGAATGCTGAAAACGAATCTGTGGTCAAAATCAAAAAAATCCTATAATCAGTCGAGTAATTAGCATTTACATTTTATCATAATTAGTGTAGGATCTAATTAAACGGTCAGTATCATGAATTACAGACTTTTGACTCCAAATACTTAAATACCATATAAAATTACATCTATACACTGATTTTTATCAGAATCTGAGGAAGTTGAAAATATGAGCAAAAAAAATGCCAGGCTATAGCCTTGGATTTTTTTTTCATTTTTTGAAAGATAAATTTTCTTGAAATTGTCAGCATAGATAATTTTATGTATGACGAATACGAATCTGTGGTCAAAATAAAAAAAATCCTATAATCAGTCGAGTAATTAGCATTTACATTTTATCATAATTAGTCCAGTCAGTATTATGAATTACAGACTTTTGACTCCAAATACTTAAATACCATATAAAATCATATCTATACTCAAATTTTTATTAAAATCTGAGCAAAAAAAAAAAATGCAAGGCTAGAGCCTTGGATTTTTCTTGATTTTTTTGAAAAATAGATTTTCTTGAAATTTTCAGCATAAATACTTTTATGTATGCTGAGTGCGAATCTTAGGTCAAAATCTAAAAATTAGTATAATTACTCTAGTAATTAGCATTCATATTTTATCATAAGTGCATGTGGTAATTAAACGGTTAATATAATGAATTACAGTCTTTTAACTCCAAATACTTAAATAACATATAAAATTACATCTATACACTGATTTTTTTGAATCTGAGGAAGTTGAAAACCTGAGCAAAAAAAAAAAAAAAAAATGCCAGGCTAGAGCCTGGGATTTTTCTTGATTTTTTTGAAAATAAATTCTTAAAATTTTAAGCATAGATACTTTTATGTATGATGAAAACGAATCTGTGGTCAAAACAAAAATATCCTATAATCAGTCGAGTAATTAACATATACATTTTATCATAATTAGTCTAGGATCTAATTAAACGGTCAGTATTATGAATTACAGACTTTTGACTCCAAATACTTAAATACCATATAAAATTACATCTATACACAGATTTTTATTAGAATCTGAGGAAGTTGAAATTTGAGCAAAAAAAAAAAATGCAAGGCTATATATAGCCTTGGATCTTTCTTGATTTTTTGAAAAAATAGATTTTCTTGAAATTTTCCGCATACTTTTATGTATGCTGAAGACTAATGTCTGATCAAAATCTAAAAATTAATATAACTACTCGAGTAATTAGCATTTACATTTTATCATAATTAGTCCAGGTGCTACTTAAACGGTTAATATTATGAATTACAGTCTTTTGACTCCAAATACTTAAATACCATATAAAATTACATCTATACACTGACTTTTATTAGAATCTGAGGAAGTTGAAAATATTAAAAAAAAAAAAAAAATGCAAGGCTATAGCCTTGGATTTTTCTTGATTTTTTTGAAAAATAAATTTTCTTGTAATTTTCAGCATAGATAATTTTATGTATGTCGAATACGAATCTGTGGTCAAAATAAAAAAAATCATATAATCAGTCGAGGAATTAGCATTTACATTTTATCATAATTAGTCCAGGATCTAATTAAACGTTCAGTATTATGAATTACAGACTTTTCACTCCAAATACTTAAATACCAAATAAAATTACATCTATACACTGATTTTTATTAAAACCTGAGGAAGTTGAAAATCTGAGCAAAAAAAATGCAAGGCTAGAGCCCTGGCTTTTTCTTCTCTTGAAAAATAGATTTTTTTGAAATTTTCAGCATAAATACTTTTATGTATGCTGAGTGCGAAACTTTGGTCAAAATCTAAAAATTAGTATAATTAATCGAGTAATTAGCATTCATATTTTATAATTAGTGCAGGTGGTAATTAAACGGGTAATATAATGAATTACAGTCTTTTGACTCGAAATACTTAAATACTATATAAAATAACATCTATACACTGATCTTTATTAGAATCTGAGGAAGTTGAAAATCTGAGCAAAAAAAATACATTTTTCTTGATTTTTTGAAAAATAGATTTTCTTGAAATTTATAGCATAAATAATTTTCTGTAGGCTGAGTGTGAATCTCTGGTCAAAATCTAATTATTAGTATAATTACTCGAGTAATTAGCATTTACATTTTATCATAATTAGTCCAGGTGCTAATTAAACGCTTAATAATATGAATTACAGTCTTTAACTCCAAATACTTAAATACCATATAGAATTACATCTATACACTGATTTTTTATTAAAATCTGAGGAAGTTGAAAATCTGAGCTAAAAAATAATGCAAAGCCATAGCCTTGGATTTTTCTTGATGTTTTTGAAAAATGAATTTTCTTAAAATTTTAAGCATAGATACTTTTATGAATGCTGAAAACGAATCTGTGGTCAAAATAAAAAAAAATCCTATAATCAGTCGAGTAATTAGTATTTACATTTTATCATAATTAGTCTAGGATCTAATTAAACGGTCAGTATTATGAATTACAGACTTTTGACTCCAAATACTTAAATACCATATAAAATTATATCTATACACTAATTTTGATTAGAATCTGAGGAAGTTGAAAATCTGAGCAAAAAAAATGCAAGGCTATAGCCTGGGATTTTTCTTTATTTTTTGAAAAAAATAGATTTTCTTGAAATTATCAGCATAAATAATCTTATGTATGCTTAGTGCGAATCTCTGGTCAAAATCCAAACATTAGTATAATAACTCGATTCATTAGCATTTACATTTTAGCATAATTAGTCCAGGAGCTAATTAAACGGTTAATATTATAAATTACAGACTTTTGATTCCAAATACTTAAATACCAAATAAAATAACGTTAATACACTGATTTCTATTAGAATCTGAGGAAGTTGAAAATCTTGATTTTTTTGAAAAAATAAATTTTCTTGAAATTTTCAGCATAGATAATTTTATGTATGCCGAATACGAATCTGTGGTCAAAATATAAAAAATCCTATAATCAGTCGAGCAATTAGCATTTACATTTTATCATAATCAGTCCAGGATCTAATTAAAGGGTCAGCATTATGAATTACAGACTTTTGACTCCAAATACTTAAATACCATATAAAATCATATCTATACTCTGATTTTTATTAAAATATGAGCAAAAAAAAAAAAAAAAATGCAAGGCTAGAGCCTTGGTTATTTTTTGATTTTCTTGAAAAATAAATTTTCTTTAAATTTTCAACATAAATACTTTTATGTATGCTGAGTGCGAATCTTTGGTCAAAATCTAGAAATTAGTATAATTACTCGAGTAATTAGCATTTATATTTTATCATAATAAGGGCATGTGGTAATTAAACGGTTAATATAATGAATTACAGTCTTTTGACTCCAAATACTTAAATACTATATAAAATAACATCAATACACTGATTTTTATTAGAATCTGAGGAAGTTGAAAATCTGAGCAAAAAACAAAAAAAAAATGCCAGGACTTGGATTTTTCTTGATTTTTTGAAAAAATAGATTTTCTTGAAATTTTCAGCATAAATAATTTTGTGTAGGCTGAGTGCGAATCTGGTCAAAATCTAAAAATTAGTATGATTTCTCGAGTAATTAGCATTTACATTTTATCATAATTAGTCCAGGTGCTAATTAAACGGTTAATAATATGAATTACAGTCTTTTGACTCCAAATACTTAAATACCATATAAAATTACATCTATACACTGATTTTTATTAAAATCTGAGGAAGTTGAAAGTTTGAGCAAAAAAAATGCTAGGCTATAGCCTGGATTTCTCTTGATTTTTTTGAGAAAATAAATTATCTTAAAATTTTCAGCATAGATACTTTTATGTATGCTGATAACGAATCTGTGGTCAAAATAAAAAAAATCCTATAATCAGTCGAGTAATTAGCATTACCATTTTATCATAATTAGTCTAGGATCTAATTAAACGGTCAGTATTATGAATTACAGACTTTTGACTCCAAATACTTAAATACCATATAAAATTACATCTATACACTGATTTTTCTTAAAATCTGAGGAAGCTGAAATCTGAGCAAAAAAAATGCAAGGCTATAGTATATAGCCTTGGATTTATCTTGATTTTTTGAAAAAATAGATTTTCTTGAAATTTTCCGCATAGATACTTTTCTGTATGCTGAATACTAATGTCTGATCAAAATCTAAAAATTAATATAACTACTCGAGTAATTAGCATTTACATTTTATCATAAATAGTCCAGGTGCTAATTAAACGGTTAATATTATGAATTACAGTCTTTTGACTCCAAATACTTAAATACCATATAAAATTACATCTATACACTGATTTTTATTAGAATCTGAGGAAGTTGAAAATCTGAGCAAAAAATAAATTTTCTTGTAATTTTCAACATAGATAATTTTATGTATGTCGAATACGAATCTGTGGTCAAAATGAAAAAAAATCCTATAATCAGTCGAGTAATTAGCATTTACATTTTATCATAATTAGCCCAGGATCTAATCAAACGGCCAGTATTATGAATTACAGACTTTTGACTCCAAATACTTAAATACCATATAAAATTACATCTATACACTGATTTTTATTAAAATCTGAGGAAGTTGAAAATCTGAGAAAAAAAAAAATGCAAGGCTAGAGCCCTGGATTTTTCTTTTCTTGAAAGATAGATTTTCTTGAAATTTTCTGCATAAATACTTTTATGTATGCTGAGTGCGAAACTTTGGTCAAAATCTAAAAATTAGTATAATTAATTGAGTAATTAGCATTCATATCTTATAATTAGTGCAGGTGGTAATTAAACAGTTAATATAATGAATTACAGTCTTTTGACTGGAAATACTTAAATACTATATAAAATAACATCTATACACTGATTTTTATTAGAATCTGAGGAAGTTGAAAATTTGAGCAAAAAAAAAAATGCCAGGCTATATAGCCTTGGATTTTTCTTGATTTTTTGAAAAAAATAGATTTTCTTGAAATTTTCAGCATAAATAATTTTCTGTAGGCTGAGTGCGAATCTCTAGTCAAAATCTAAAAATTAGTATAATTACTCGGGTAATTAGCATTTACATTTTATCATAATTAGTTCAGGTGCTAATTAAACGGTTAATAATATGAATTACAGTCTTTTGACTCCAAATACTTAAATACCATATAAAATTACATCTATACACTGATTTTTACTAAAATTTGAGGAAGTTGAAAATCTGACCTAAAAAAATGCAAGGCTATAGCCTAGGATTTTTCTTGATTTTTTTGAAAAAAATAAGTTTTCTTAAAATTATCAGCATAGATACTTTTATGAATGCTGAAAACGAATCTATGGTCAAAATCAAAAAAATCCTATAATCAGTCGAGTAATTAGCATTTACATTTTATCATAATTAGTCTAGGATCTAATTAAACGGTCAGTATTATGAATTACAGACTTTTGACTCCAAATACTTAAATACCATATAAAATAACATCTATACACTGATTTTTATTAAAATCTGAAAAAGTTAAAAATCTGAGCAAAAAAAAAAAAATGCAAGGCTATAGCCTTGGATTTTTCTTGATTTTTTTTTTTGAAGAAATTCATTTTCTTGAATTTTTTCAGCATAAACACTTTTATATATGTTGAATACTAATGTCTGGGGGAAATCTAAAAATTAGTATAACTACTCGAGTAATTAGCATTTACATTTCATCATAATTAGTCCAGGTGCTAATTAAACGGTTAATATTATGAATTACAATCTTTTGACTCCACTTGAAAAAATAGATCTTCTTGATATTTTCAGCATAAATACTTTTATGTATGCTGAGTGCGAATCTTTGGTCAAAATCTAGAAATTAGTATAATTAATCGAGTGACTTATATTTTATATTTTATCATAATTTATATTTTATCATAATTAGTGCAGGTGGTAATAAAACGGTTAATATAATGAATTACAGTCTTTTGACTCGAAATACTTAAATACTATATAAAATAACATCTATACACTGATTTTTATTAGAATCTGAGGAAGTTGAAAATCTGAGCAAAAAAATAAAAAAAAAAAAAATGCCAGGCTATAGCCTTGGATTTTTCTTGATTTTTTGAAAAATAGATTTTCTTGAAATTTTCAGCATAAATAATTTTCTTTAGGCTGAGTGCGAATCTCTGGTCAAAATCTAAAAACTAGTATAATTGCTCGAGTAATTAGCATTTACATTTTATCACAATTAGTCCAGGTACTAACTAAATCGTTAATAATATGAATTACAGTCTTTTGACTCCAAATACTTAAATACCATATAAAATTACATCTATACACTGATTTTTATTAAAATCTGAGGAAGTTGAAAATCTGAGCACAAAAAATGCCAGGCTATAGCCTTGGATTTTTCTTGATTTTTTTGAAAAAATAAATTTTCTTAAAATTTTCAGCATAGATACTTTTATGAATGCTGAAAACGAATCTGTGGTCAAAATCAAAAAAATCCTATAATCAGTCGAGTAATTAGCATTTACATTTTATCATAATTAGTGTAGGATCTAATTAAACGGTCAGTATCATGAATTACAGACTTTTGACTCCAAATACTTAAATACCATATAAAATTACATCTATACACTGATTTTTATCAGAATCTGAGGAAGTTGAAAATATGAGCAAAAAAAATGCCAGGCTATAGCCTTGGATTTTTTTTTCATTTTTTGAAAGATAAATTTTCTTGAAATTGTCAGCATAGATAATTTTATGTATGACGAATACGAATCTGTGGTCAAAATAAAAAAAATCCTATAATCAGTCGAGTAATTAGCATTTACATTTTATCATAATTAGTCCAGTCAGTATTATGAATTACAGACTTTTGACTCCAAATACTTAAATACCATATAAAATCATATCTATACTCAAATTTTTATTAAAATCTGAGCAAAAAAAAAAAATGCAAGGCTAGAGCCTTGGATTTTTCTTGATTTTTTTGAAAAATAGATTTTCTTGAAATTTTCAGCATAAATACTTTTATGTATGCTGAGTGCGAATCTTAGGTCAAAATCTAAAAATTAGTATAATTACTCTAGTAATTAGCATTCATATTTTATCATAAGTGCATGTGGTAATTAAACGGTTAATATAATGAATTACAGTCTTTTAACTCCAAATACTTAAATAACATATAAAATTACATCTATACACTGATTTTTTTGAATCTGAGGAAGTTGAAAACCTGAGCAAAAAAAAAAAAAAAAAATGCCAGGCTAGAGCCTGGGATTTTTCTTGATTTTTTTGAGAAAATAAATTCTTAAAATTTTAAGCATAGATACTTTTATGTATGATGAAAACGAATCTGTGGTCAAAACAAAAATATCCTATAATCAGTCGAGTAATTAACATATACATTTTATCATAATTAGTCTAGGATCTAATTAAACGGTCAGTATTATGAATTACAGACTTTTGACTCCAAATACTTAAATACCATATAAAATTACATCTATACACTGATTTTTATTAGAATCTGAGGAAGTTGAAATTTGAGCAAAAAAAAAAATGCAAGGCTATATATAGCCTTGGATCTTTCTTGATTTTTTGAAAAAATAGATTTTCTTGGAATTTTCCGCATACTTTTATGTATGCTGAAGACTAATGTCTGATCAAAATCTAAAAATTAATATAACTACTCGAGTAATTAGCATTTACATTTTATCATAATTAGTCCAGGTGCTACTTAAACGGTTAATATTATGAATTACAGTCTTTTGACTCCAAATACTTAAATACCATATAAAATTACATCTATACACTGACTTTTATTAGAATCTGAGGAAGTTGAAAATATTAAAAAAAAAAAAAAAAATGCAAGGCTATAGCCTTGGATTTTTCTTGATTTTTTTGAAAAATAAATTTTCTTGTAATTTTCAGCATAGATAATTTTATGTATGTCGAATACGAATCTGTGGTCAAAATAAAAAAAATCATATAATCAGTCGAGGAATTAGCATTTACATTTTATCATAATTAGTCCAGGATCTAATTAAACGTTCAGTATTATGAATTACAGACTTTTCACTCCAAATACTTAAATACCAAATAAAATTACATCTATACACTGATTTTTATTAAAACCTGAGGAAGTTGAAAATCTGAGCAAAAAAAATGCAAGGCTAGAGCCCTGGCTTTTTCTTCTCTTGAAAAATAGATTTTTTTGAAATTTTCAGCATAAATACTTTTATGTATGCTGAGTGCGAAACTTTGGTCAAAATCTAAAAATTAGTATAATTAATCGAGTAATTAGCATTCATATTTTATCATAATTAGTGCAGGTGGTAATTAAACGGGTAATATAATGAATTACAGTCTTTTGACTCGAAATACTTAAATACTATATAAAATAACATCTATACACTGATCTTTATTAGAATCTGAGGAAGTTGAAAATCTGAGCAAAAAAAATACATTTTTCTTGATTTTTTGAAAAATAGATTTTCTTGAAATTTATAGCATAATTTTCTGTAGGCTGAGTGTGAATCTCTGGTCAAAATCTAATTATTAGTATAATTACTCGAGTAATTAGCATTTACATTTTATCATAATTAGTCCAGGTGCTAATTAAACGCTTAATAATATGAATTACAGTCTTTAACTCCAAATACTTAAATACCATATAGAATTACATCTATACACTGATTTTTTATTAAAATCTGAGGAAGTTGAAAATCTGAGCTAAAAAATAATGCAAAGCCATAGCCTTGGATTTTTCTTGATGTTTTTGAAAAATGAATTTTCTTAAAATTTTAAGCATAGATACTTTTATGAATGCTGAAAACGAATCTGTGGTCAAAATAAAAAAAAAATCCTATAATCAGTCGAGTAATTAGTATTTACATTTTATCATAATTAGTCTAGGATCTAATTAAACGGTCAGTATTATGAATTACAGACTTTTGACTCCAAATACTTAAATACCATATAAAATTATATCTATACACTAATTTTGATTAGAATCTGAGGAAGTTGAAAATCTGAGCAAAAAAAATGCAAGGCTATAGCCTTGGATTTTTCTTTATTTTTTGAAAAAAATAGATTTTCTTGAAATTATCAGCATAAATAATCTTATGTATGCTTAGTGCGAATCTCTGGTCAAAATCCAAACATTAGTATAATAACTCGATTCATTAGCATTTACATTTTAGCATAATTAGTCCAGGAGCTAATTAAACGGTTAATATTATAAATTACAGACTTTTGATTCCAAATACTTAAATACCAAATAAAATAACGTTAATACACTGATTTCTATTAGAATCTGAGGAAGTTGAAAATCTTGATTTTTTTGAAAAAATAAATTTTCTTGAAATTTTCAGCATAGATAATTTTATGTATGCCGAATACGAATCTGTGGTCAAAATATAAAAAATCCTATAATCAGTCGAGCAATTAGCATTTACATTTTATCATAATCAGTCCAGGATCTAATTAAAGGGTCAGCATTATGAATTACAGACTTTTGACTCCAAATACTTAAATACCATATAAAATCATATCTATACTCTGATTTTTATTAAAATATGAGCAAAAAAAAAAAAAAAAATGCAAGGCTAGAGCCTTGGTTATTTTTTGATTTTCTTGAAAAATAAATTTTCTTTAAATTTTCAACATAAATACTTTTATGTATGCTGAGTGCGAATCTTTGGTCAAAATCTAGAAATTAGTATAATTACTCGAGTAATTAGCATTTATATTTTATCATAATAAGGGCATGTGGTAATTAAACGGTTAATATAATGAATTACAGTCTTTTGACTCCAAATACTTAAATACTATATAAAATAACATCAATACACTGATTTTTATTAGAATCTGAGGAAGTTGAAAATCTGAGCAAAAAACAAAAAAAAAATGCCAGGACTTGGATTTTTCTTGATTTTTTGAAAAAATAGATTTTCTTGAAATTTTCAGCATAAATAATTTTGTGTAGGCTGAGTGCGAATCTGGTCAAAATCTAAAAATTAGTATGATTTCTCGAGTAATTAGCATTTACATTTTATCATAATTAGTCCAGGTGCTAATTAAACGGTTAATAATATGAATTACAGTCTTTTGACTCCAAATACTTAAATACCATATAAAATTACATCTATACACTGATTTTTATTAAAATCTGAGGAAGTTGAAAGTTTGAGCAAAAAAAATGCTAGGCTATAGCCTGGATTTCTCTTGATTTTTTTGAGAAAATAAATTATCTTAAAATTTTCAGCATAGATACTTTTATGTATGCTGATAACGAATCTGTGGTCAAAATAAAAAAAATCCTATAATCAGTCGAGTAATTAGCATTACCATTTTATCATAATTAGTCTAGGATCTAATTAAACGGTCAGTATTATGAATTACAGACTTTTGACTCCAAATACTTAAATACCATATAAAATTACATCTATACACTGATTTTTCTTAAAATCTGAGGAAGCTGAAATCTGAGCAAAAAAAATGCAAGGCTATAGTATATAGCCTTGGATTTATCTTGATTTTTTGAAAAAATAGATTTTCTTGAAATTTTCCGCATAGATACTTTTCTGTATGCTGAATACTAATGTCTGATCAAAATCTAAAAATTAATATAACTACTCGAGTAATTAGCATTTACATTTTATCATAAATAGTCCAGGTGCTAATTAAACGGTTAATATTATGAATTACAGTCTTTTGACTCCAAATACTTAAATACCATATAAAATTACATCTATACACTGATTTTTATTAGAATCTGAGGAAGTTGAAAATCTGAGCAAAAAATAAATTTTCTTGTAATTTTCAACATAGATAATTTTATGTATGTCGAATACGAATCTGTGGTCAAAATGAAAAAAAATCCTATAATCAGTCGAGTAATTAGCATTTACATTTTATCATAATTAGCCCAGGATCTAATCAAACGGCCAGTATTATGAATTACAGACTTTTGACTCCAAATACTTAAATACCATATAAAATTACATCTATACACTGATTTTTATTAAAATCTGAGGAAGTTGAAAATCTGAGAAAAAAAAAAATGCAAGGCTAGAGCCCTGGATTTTTCTTTTCTTGAAAGATAGATTTTCTTGAAATTTTCTGCATAAATACTTTTATGTATGCTGAGTGCGAAACTTTGGTCAAAATCTAAAAATTAGTATAATTAATTGAGTAATTAGCATTCATATCTTATAATTAGTGCAGGTGGTAATTAAACAGTTAATATAATGAATTACAGTCTTTTGACTGGAAATACTTAAATACTATATAAAATAACATCTATACACTGATTTTTATTAGAATCTGAGGAAGTTGAAAATTTGAGCAAAAAAAAAAAATGCCAGGCTATATAGCCTTGGATTTTTCTTGATTTTTTGAAAAAAATAGATTTTCTTGAAATTTTCAGCATAAATAATTTTCTGTAGGCTGAGTGCGAATCTCTAGTCAAAATCTAAAAATTAGTATAATTACTCGGGTAATTAGCATTTACATTTTATCATAATTAGTTCAGGTGCTAATTAAACGGTTAATAATATGAATTACAGTCTTTTGACTCCAAATACTTAAATACCATATAAAATTACATCTATACACTGATTTTTACTAAAATTTGAGGAAGTTGAAAATCTGACCTAAAAAAATGCAAGGCTATAGCCTAGGATTTTTCTTGATTTTTTTGAAAAAAATAAGTTTTCTTAAAATTATCAGCATAGATACTTTTATGAATGCTGAAAACGAATCTATGGTCAAAATCAAAAAAATCCTATAATCAGTCGAGTAATTAGCATTTACATTTTATCATAATTAGTCTAGGATCTAATTAAACGGTCAGTATTATGAATTACAGACTTTTGACTCCAAATACTTAAATACCATATAAAATTACATCTATACACTGATATTTATTAAAATCTGAGGAAGTTGAAAATCTAAGCAAAATAAATGCAATGGATTTTTCTTGATTTTTTGAAAAAATAGTTTTTCTTGAAATTTTCCGCATAGATACTTTTATGTATGCTGAATACTAATGTCTAATCAAAATCTAAAAATTAATATAACTACTCGAGTAATTAGCATTTACATTTTATCATAATTAGTCCAGGTGCTAATTAAACGGTTAATATTATGAATTACAGTCTTTTGACTCCAAATACTTAAATACCATATAAAATTACATCTATACACTGATTCTTATTAGAATCTGAGGAAGTTGAAAATCTGAGCAAAAAAATGCAAGTCTTGGATTTTTCTTGATTTTTTTGAGAAAACAAATTTTCTTAAAATTTTCAGCAGAGATACTTTTATGTATGCTGAAAACGAATCTGTGGTCAAAAGAAAAAAATCCTATAATCAGTCGAATATTTAGCATTTACATTTTATCATAATTAGTCTAGGATCTAATTAAACGGTCAGTATTATGAATTACAGACTTTTGACTCCAAATACTTAAATACCATATAAAATTATATCTATACACTGATTTTGATTAGAATCTGAGGAAGTTGAAAATCTGAGGAAAAAAAATGCAAGGCTATAGCCTTGGATTTTTCTTTATTTTTTAAAAAAAAATAGATTTTCTTGAAATTATCAGCATAAATAAGCTTATGTATGCTGAGTGCGAATCTCTGGTCAAAATCTAAACATTAGTATAATTATTCGATTCATTAGCATTTACATTTTATCATAATTAGTCCAGGTGCTAATTAAACGGTTAATATTATAAATTACAGACTTTCGACTCCAAATACCTAAAAACCAAATAAAATAACGTTTTTACACTGATTTTTATTAGAATAATAAATAAAATAAAATAACGTTTATACACTGATTTTTATTAGAATCTGAGGAAGTTGAAAATCTGAGCAAAAAAAAAATGCTAGGCTATAGCCTTGGATTTTTCTTGAATTTTTTGAAAAAATAAATTTTCTTGACATTTTCAGCATAGATAATTTTATGTATGCCGAATACGAATCTGTGGTCAAAATAAAAAAAATCCTATAATCAGTCGAGCAATTAGCATTTACATTTTATCATAATTAGTCCAGGATCTAATTAAACCGTCATTATTATGAATTATAGACTTTTCACTCCAAATACTTAAATACCATATAATATCATATCTATACTCTGATTTTTATTAAAATATGAGCAAAAAAAAAGATGGAAGGCTAGAGTCTTGGATATTTTTTGATTTTCTTGAAAAATAAATTTTCTTTAAATTTTCAGCATAAATACTTTTATGTATGCTGAGTGCGAATCTTTGGTCAAAATCTAAAAATCAGTATAATTACTCGAGTAATTAGCATTTATATTTTATCATAATAAGTGCATGTGGTAATTAAACGGTTAATATAATGAATTACAGTCTTTTGACTCCAAATACTTAAATACTATATAAAATAACATCAATAAACTGATTTTTATTAGAATCTGAGGAAGTTGAAAATCTGAGCAAAAAAAAAAAAAAAAAAAGCCAGGCTAGAGCCTTGTATTTTTCTTGATTTTTTGAAAAAATAGATTTTCTTGAAATTTTCAGCATAAATAATTTTGTGTAGGCTGAGTGCGAATCTCTGGTCAAAATCTAAAAATTAGTATAATTTCTCGAGTAATTACCATTTACATTTTATCATAATTAGTCCAGGTGCTAATTAAACGGTTAATAATATGAATTACAGTCTTTTGACTCCAAATACTTAAATATCACATAAAATTACATCTATACACTGATTTTTATTAAAATCTGAGGAAGTTAAAAATTTGAGCAAAAAAAATGCAAGGCTATAGCCTTGGATTTTTCTTGATTTTTTTGAGAAAATAAATTATCTCAAAATTTTCAGCATAGATACTTTTATGTATGCTGAAAACGAATCTGTGGTCAAAATAAAAAAAATCCTATAATCAGCCGAGTAATTAGCATTTACATTTTATCATAATTAGTCTAGGATCTAATTAAACGGTCAGTATTATGAATTACAGACTTTTGACTCCAAATACTTAAATACAATATAAAATTACATCTATACACTGATTTTTATTAGAACCTGAGGAAGTTGAAATCTGAGCAAAAAAAATGCAATAGCCTTGGATTTATCTTGATGTTTTGAAAAAATAGATTTTCTTGAAAATTTCCTCATAGATACTTTTATGTATGCTGAATACTAATGCCTGATCAAAATCTAAAAATTAATATAACTTCTCGAGTAATTAGCATTTACATTTTATCATAATTAGTCCAGGTGCTCATTAAACGGTTAATATTATGAATTACAGTCTTTTGACCCCAAATACTTAATTACCATATAAAATTACATCTATACACTGACTTTTATGAGAATCTGAGGAAGTTGAAAATCTGAGGAAAAAAAATGCCTTGGATTTTTTTTATTTTTTTGAAAATAAATTTTCTTAAAATTTTCAGCATAGATACTTTTATGAATGCTGAAGACGAATCTGTGGTCAAAATAAAAAAAATCCAATAATCAGTCGAGTAATTAGCATTTACATTTTATCATAATTAGTCTAGGATCTAATTAAACGGTCAGTATTATGAATTACAGACTTTTGGCTGCAAATACTTAAATACCATATAAAATTACATCTATACACTGATATCTATTAAAATCTGAGGAAGTTGAAAATCTGAGCAAAATAAATGCAATGGATTTTTCTTGATTTTTTGAAAAAATAGATTTTCTTGAAATTTGCCGCATAGATACTTTTATGTATGCTGAATACTAATGTCTAATCAAAATCTAAAAATTAATATAACTACTCGAGTAATTAGCATTTACATTTTATCATAATTAGTCTAGGTGCTAATTAAACGGTTAATATTATAATTTACAGTCTTTTGACTCCAAATACTTAAAAACCATATAAAATTACATCTATACACAGATTTTTATTAGAATCTGAGGAAGATGAAAATCTTAGCAAAAAAAAATGCCTTGGACTTTTTTTGATTTTTTTAAGAAAACAAATTTTCTTAAAATTTTCAGCAGAGATACTTTTGTGTATGCTGAAAACGAATCTGTGGTTAAAATAAAAAAAAATCCTATAATCACTCGAGTAATTAGCATTTACATTTTATCATAATTAGTCTATGATCTAATTAACCGGTCAGTATTATGAATTACAGACTTTTGACTCCAAATACTTAAATACCATTTAAAATTATATCTATACACTGATTTTTATTAGAATCTGAGGAAGTTGAAAGTCTGAGCCAAAAAATGCAAGGCTATAGCCTTGGATTTTTCTTTATTTTTTTGAAAAAATAGTTTTTCTTGAAATTTTCAGCATAAATACTTTTATGTATGCTGAGTGCGAATCTCTCGTCAAAATCTAAACATTAGTGTAATTACTCGATTAATTAGCATTTACATTTTATCATAATTAGTCCAGGTGCTAATTAAACGGTTAATATTATAAATTACAGTCTTTTGACTACAAATACTTAAATACCATATAAAATAACGTTTATACACTGAATTTTATTAGAATATGAGGAAGTTGAAAATCTGAGCAAAAAAATGCAAGGCTATATATATATATATATATATATATATATATATATATATATATATATATATATAGCCTTGGATTTTTCTTGATATTTTAAAAAAAATTTCTTGAAATCTTCAGCATATATAATTTTATGTATCCCGAATACGAATCTGTGGTCAAAAAAAAAATCCTATAATCAGTCGAGCAATTAGCATTTACATTTTATAATTAGTCCAGGATCTAATTAAACGGTCAGTATTATGAATTACATACTTTTGACTCCAAATACTTAAATACCATATAAAATTACATCTATACACTGATTTTCATTAAAATCTGAGGAAGTTGAAAATGTGAGCAAAAAAAAATGCAAGGCTATAGCCTTGGATTTTTCTTGATTTTTTGAAAAAATAAATTTTCTTAAGATTTTCAGCATAGATACTTTTATGAATGCTGAAAACGAATATGTGGTCAAAATCAAAAAAATCCTATAATCAGTCGAGTAATTAGCATTTACATTTTATCATAATTAGTCTAGGATCTAATTAAACGGTCAGTATTATGAATTACAGACTTTTGACTCCAAATACTTAAATACCATATAAAATTACATCTATACACTGATATTTATTAACATCTGAGGAAGTTGAAAATCTGAGCAAAATAAATGCAATGGATTTTTCTTGATTTTTTGAAAAAATAGATTTTCTTGAAATTTTCCGCATAGATACTTTTATGTATGCTGAATACTAATGTCTAATTAAAATAAAAAAAATCCTATAATCACTCGAGTAATTAGCATTTACATTTTATCATAATTAGTCTAGGATCTAATTAACCGGTCAGTATTATGAATTACAGACTTTTGACTCCAAATACTTAAATACCATTTAAAATTATATCTATACACTGATTTTTATTAGAATCTGAGGAAGTTGAAAGTCTGAGCCAAAAAATGCAAAAAATGCCTTGGATTTTTCTTTATTTTTTTGAAAAAATAGATTTTCTTGAAATTTTCAGCATAAATACTTTTATGTATGCTGAGTGCGAATCTCTCGTCAAAATCTAAACATTAGTGTAATTACTCGATTAATTAGCATTTACATTTTATCATAATTAGTCCAGGTGCTAATTAAACGGTTAATATTATAAATTACAGTCTTTTGACTCCAAATACTTAAATACCATATAAAATAACGTTTATACATTGAATTTTATTAGAATCTGAGGAAGTTGAAAATCTGAGCAAAAAAATGCAAGGCTATATATATATATACATATACATATATATATATATATATATATATATATATATATATATATATATATATATCCTTGGATTTTTCTTGATATTTTAAAAAAAATTTCTTGAAATCTTCAGCATAGATAATTTTATGTATCCCGAATACGAATCTGTGGTCAAAAAAAAAATCTTATAATCAGTCGAGCAATTAGCATTTACATTTTATAATTAGTCCAGGATCTAATTAAACGGTCAGTATTATGAATTACATACTTTTGACTCCAAATACTTAAATACCATATAAAATTACATCTATACACTGATTTTTATTAAAATCTGAGGAAGTTGAAAATGTGAGCAAAAAAAAAAATGCAAGGCTATAGCCTTGGATTTTTCTTGATTTTTTGAAAAAAATAAATTTTCTTAAAATTTTCAGCATAGATACTTTTATGAATGCTGAAAACGAATATGTGGTCAAAATCAAAAAAATCCTATAATCAGTCGAGTAATTAGCATTTACATTTTATCATAATTAGTCTAGGATCTAATTAAACGATCAGTATTATGAATTACAGACTTTTGACTCCAAATACTTAAATACCATATAAAATTATATCTATACACTGATTTTGATTAGAATCTGAGGAAGTTGAAAATCTGAGCAAAAAAAATGCAAGGTTATAGCCTTGGATTTTTCTTTATTTTTTTGAAAAAATAGATTTTCTTCAAATTATCAGTATAAATAATCTTATGTATGCTGAGTGCGAATATCTGGTCAAAATCTAAACATTAGTATAATTTCTCGATTCATTAGCATTTACATTTTATAATTAGTCCAGGTGCTAATTAAACGGTTAATATTATAAATTACAGACTTTTGACTCCAAATACCTAAATACCAAATAAAATAACGTTTATACACTGATTTTTATTAGAATATGAGGAAGTTGAAAATCTGAGCAAAAAAAATGGATTTTTCTTGATTTTTTTGAAAAAATAAATTTTCTTGACATTTTCAGCATAGATAATTTTATGTATGCCGAATACGAATCTGTGGTCAAAATAAAAAAAATCCTATAATCAGTCGAGCAATTAGCATTTACATTTTATAATTAGTCCAGGATCTAATTAAACGGTCAGTATTATGAATTACAGACTTTTGACTCCAAATACTTAAAAACCATATAAAATCATACCTATACTCTGATTTTTATTAAAATATGAGCAAAAGAAAATGCAAGGCTAGAGTCTTGGATATTTTTTGATTTTCTTGAAAAATAAATTTTCTTTAAATTTTCAGCATAACTACTCTTATGTGTGCTGAGTGCGAATCTTTGGTCAAAATCTAAAAATTAGTTTAATTACTCGAGTAATTAGCATTTATATTTTATCATAATAAGTGCATGTGGTAATTAAAGGGTTAATGTAATGAATTACAGTCTTTTGACTCCAAATACTTAAATACTATATAAAATAACATCAATAAACTGATTTTTATTAGAATCTGAGGAAGTTGAAAATCTGAGCAAAGAAAAAAAAAAAAATGCCAGGCTAGAGCCTTGGATTTTTCTTGATTTTTTGAAAAAATAGATTTTCTTGAAATTTTCAGCATAAATAATTTTGTGTAGGCTGAATGTGAATCTGTAGTCAAAATCTAAAGATTAGTATAATTTCTCGAGTAATTAGCATTTACATTTTATCATAATTAGTCAAGGTGCTAATTAAACGGTTAATAATATGAATTACAGTCTTTTGACTCCAAATACTTAAATATCATATAAAATTACATCTATACACTGATTTTTATTAAAATCTGAGGAAGTTGAAAGTTTCAGCAAAAAAAATGCAAGGCTATAGCCTTGGATTTTTCTTGATTTTTTTTGAGAAAATAAATTATCTCAAAATTTTCAGGATAGATACTTTTATGTATGCTGAAAACGAATCTGTGACCAAAATAAAAAAATCCTATAATCAGTCGAGTAATTAGCATTTACATTTTATCATAATTAGTCTAGGATCTAATTAAACGGTCAGTATTATGAATTACAGACTTTTGACTCCAAATACTTCAATACCATATAAAATTACATCTATACACTGATTTTTATTAGAACCTAAGGAAGTTGAAATCTGAGCAAAAAAAATGCAATAGCCTTGGATTTATCATGTTTTGAAAAAATAGATTTTCTTGAAATTTTCCGCATAGATACTTTTATGTATGCTGAATACTAATGTCTGATCAAAATCTAAAAATTAATATAACTACTCGAGTAATTAGCATTTACATTTTATCATAATTAGTCCAGGTGCTAATTAAACGCTTAATAATATGAATTACAGTCTTTTGACTCCAAATACTTAAATATCATATAAAATTACATCTATACACTGATTTTTATTAAAATCTGAGGAAGTTGAAACTTTGAGCAAAAAAAATGCAAGGCTATAGCCTAGGATTTTTCTTTATTTTTTTGAAAAAATAGATTTTCTTGAAATATTCAGCATAAATAATTTTGTGTAGGCTGAGTGCGAATCTCTGGTCAAAATCTAAAAATTAGTATAATTTCTCGAGTAATTAGCATTTACATTTTATCATAATTAGTCGAGGTGCTAATTAAACGGTTAATAATATGAATTACAGTCTTTTGACTCCAAATACTTAAATATCATATAAAATTACATCTATACACTGATTTTTATTAAAATCTGAGGAAGTTGAAAGTTATAGCAAAAAAAATGCAAGGCTATACCCTTGGATTTTTCTTGATTTTTTTGAGAAAATAAATTATCTCAAAATTTTCAGGATAGATACTTTTATGTATGCTGAAAACGAATCTGTGGCCAAAATAAAAAAATCCTATAATCAGTCGATTAATTAGCATTTACATTTTATCATAATTAGTCTAGGATCTAATTAAACGGTCAGTATTATGAATTACAGACTTTTGACTCCAAATACTTAAATACCATATAAAATTACATCTATACACTGATTTTTATTAGAACCTGAGGAAGTTGAAATCTGAGCAAAAAAAATGCAATAGCCTTGGATTTATCTTGATGTTTTGAAAAAATAGATTTTCGTGAAATTTTCCGCATAGATACTTTTATGTATGCTGAATACTAATGCCCGATCAAAATCTAAAAATTAATATAACTAGAGTAATTAGCATTTACATTTTATCATAATTAGTCCAGGTGCTAATTAAACGGTTAATATTATGAATTACAGTCTTTTGATTCCAAATACTTAAATACCATATAAAAACACATCCATACACTGATTTTTATTAAAATCTGAGGAAGTTGAAACTCTGACCTAAAAAAAATGCCTTATAGCCTTGGATTTTTCTTGATTTTTTTGAAAAAATAAATTTTCTTAAAACTTTCAGCATAGATACTTTTATGAATGCTGAAAACGAATCTATGGTCAAAATAAAAAAAATCCTATAATCAGTCGAGTAATTAGAATTTACATTTTATCATAATTAGTCTAGGATCTAATTAAACGGTCAGTATTATGAATTACAGACTTTTGACTGCAAATACTTAAATACCATATAAAATTACATCTATACACTGATATTTATTAGAATCTGAGGAAGTTGAAAATCTGAGCAAAATAAATGCAATGGATTTTTCTTGATTTTTTTGAAAAAATAGATTTCCTTGAAATTTTCCGCATAGATACTTTTATGTATGCTAAATACTAATGTCTAATCAAAATCTAAAAATTAATATAACTACTCGAGTAATTAGCATTTACATTTTATCATAATTAGTCCGGGTGCTAATTAAACGGTTAATATTATGAATTACAGTCTTTTGACTCCAAATACTTAAATACCATATAAAATTACATCTATACACTGATTTTTATTAGAATCTGAGGAAGTTGAAAATCTGAGCAAAAAAAATGCAAGGCTATAGTCTTGCATTTTTCTTGATTTTTTTGAGAAAACAAATTTTCTTAAAACTTACAGTAGAGATACTCTTATGTATGCTGAATACGAATCTGTGGTCAAAATAAAAAAAATCCTATAATCAGTCGAGTAATTAGCATTTACATTTTATCATAATTAGTCTAGGATCTAATTAAACGGACAGTATTATGAATTACAGACTTCAGACTCCAAATACTTAAATACCATATAAAATTATATCTATACACTGATTTTTATTAGAATCTGAGGAAGGTGAAAGTCTGAGCAAAAAAATGCAAGGCTATAGCCTTGGATTTTTCTTTATTTTTTTGAAAAAATAGATTTTCTTGAAATTTTCAGCATAAATAATTTTGTGTAGAATGAGTGCGAATCTCTGGTCAAAATCTAAAAATTAGTATAATTTCTCGAGTAATTAGCATTTACATTTTATCATAATTAGTCCAGGTGATAATTAAACGGTTAATAATATGAATTACAGTCTTTTGACTCCAAATACTTAAAAATCACATAAAATTACATCTATACACTGATTTTTATTAAAATCTGAGGAAGTTGAAAGTTTGAGGAAAAAAAATTGGCAAGGCCATAGCCTTGGAACTTTTCTTGATTTTTTTGAGAAAATAAATTATCTCAAAATTTTCAGCATAGATACTTTTATGTATGCTGAAAACGAATCTGTGGTCAAAATAAAAAAAATCCTATAATCAGTCGATTAATTAGCATTTACATTTTATCATAATTAGTCTAGGATCTAATTAAACGGTCAGTATTATGAATTACAGACTTTTGACTCCAAATACTTAAATACCATATAAAATTACATCTATACACTGATTTTCATTAGAACCTGAGGAAGTTGAAACCTGAGCAAAAAAAATGCAATAGCCTTGGATTAATCTTGATGTTTTGAAAAAATAGATTTTCTTGAAATTTTCCGCATAGATACTTTTATGTATGCTGAATACTAATGCCTGATCAAAATCTAAAAATTAATATAACTACTCGAGTAATTAGCATTTACATTTTATCATAATTAGTCCAGGTGCTAATTAAACGGTTAATATTATGAATTACAGACTTTTGACTCCAAATACTTAAATACCATATAAAATTACATCTATACACTGATTTTTATTAGAATCTGAGGAAGTTGAAAATCTGAGCAAAAAAAAATGCAAGGCTATAGCCTTGGATTTTTCTTGATTTTTTGAAAAAATAGATTTTCTTGAAATTTTCAGCATGAATAATTTTCTGTAGGCTGAGTGCGAATCTCTAGTCAAATTCTAAAAATTAGTATAATTACTCGAGTAATTAGCATTTACATTTTATCATAATTAGTCCAGGTGCTAATTAAACGGTTAATAATATGAATTACAGTCTTTTGACTCCAAATACTTAAATACCATATAAAATTACATCTATACTCTGATTTTTATTAAAATCTCAGGAAGTTGAAAGTTTCAACAAAAAAATGGATTTTTCTTGATATTTTTGAGAAAATAAATTATCTCAAAATTTTCAGCATAGATACTTTTATGTATGCTGAAAACGAATCTGTGGTCAAAATAAAAAAAATCCTATAATCAGTCGATTAATTAGCATTTACATTTTATCATAATTAGTCTAGGATCTAATTAAACGGTCAGTATTATGAATTACAGACTTTTGACTCCAAATACTTAAATACCATATAAAATTACATCTATACACTGATTTTTATTAGAACCTGAGGAAGTTGAAACCTGAGCAAAAAAAATTGAATAGCCTTGGATTTATCTTGATGTTTTGCAAAAAATAGATTTTCTTGAAATTTTCCGCATAGATACTTTTATGTATGCTGAATACTAATGCCTGATCAAAATCTAAAAATTAGTATAACTACTCGAATAATTAGCATTTACATTTTACCATAATTAGTCCAGGTGCTAATTAAACGGTTAATATTATGAATTACAGTTTGTTGAGTATTCCTGGTAAATTATATGGGAGGGTATTGATTGAGAGGGTGAAGGCATGTACAGAGCATCAGATTGGGGAAGAGCAGTGCGGTTTCAGAAGTGGTAGAGGATGTGTGGATCAGGTGTTTGCTTTGAAGAATGTATGTGAGAAATACTTAGAAAAGCAAATGGATTTGTATGTAGCATTTATGGATCTGGAGAAGGCATATGATAGAGTTGATAGAGATGCTCTGTGGAAGGTATTAAGAATATATGGTGTGGGAGGCAAGTTGTTAGAAGCAGTGAAAAGTTTTTATCGAGGATGTAAGGCATGTGTACGTGTAGGAAGAGAGGAAAGTGATTGGTTCTCAGTGAATGTAGGTTTGCGGCAGGGGTGTGTGATGTCTCCATGGTTGTTTAATTTGTTTATGGATGGGGTTGTTAGGGAGGTAAATGCAAGAGTCTTGGAAAGAGGGGCAAGTATGAAGTCTGTTGGGGATGAGAGAGCTTGGGAAGTGAGTCAGTTGTTGTTCGCTGATGATACAGCGCTGGTGGCGGATTCATGTGAGAAACTGCAGAAGCTGGTGACGGAGTTTGGTAAAGTGTGTGGAAGAAGAAAGTTAAGAGTAAATGTCAATAAGAGCAAGGTTATTAGGTACAGTAGGGTTGAGGGTCAAGTTAATTGGGAGGTGAGTTTGAATGGTGAGAGGCTGGAGGAAGTGAAGTGTTTTAGATATCTGGGAGTGGATCTGTCAGCGGATGGAACCATGGAAGCGGAAGTGGATCATAGGGTGGGGGAGGGGGCGAAAATTTTGGGAGCCTTGAAAAATGTGTGGAAGTCGAGAACATTATCCCGGAAAGCAAAAATGGGTATGTTTGAAGGAATAGTAGTTCCAACAATGTTGTATGGTTGCGAGGCGTGGGCTATGGATAGAGTTGTGCGTAGGAGGATGGATGTGCTGGAAATGAGATGTTTGAGGACAATGTGTGGTGTGAGGTGGTTTGATCGAGTAAGTAACGTAAGGGTAAGAGAGATGTGTGGAAATAAAAAGAGCGTGGTTGAGAGAGCAGAAGAGGGTGTTTTGAAATGGTTTGGGCACATGGAGAGAATGAGTGAGGAAAGATTGACCAAGAGGATATATGTGTCGGAGGTGGAGGGAACGAGGAGAAGAGGGAGACCAAATTGGAGGTGGAAAGATGGAGTGAAAAGGATTTTGTGTGATCGGGGCCTGAACATGCAGGAGGGTGAAAGGAGGGCAAGGAATAGAGTGAATTGGAGCGATGTGGTATACAGGGGTTGACGTGCTGTCAGTGGATTGAATCAAGGCATGTGAAGCGTCTGGGGTAAACCATGGAAAGCTGTGTAGGTATGTATATTTGCGTGTGTGGATGTGTGTATGTACATGTGTATGGGGGGGGTTGGGCCATATCTTTCGTCTGTTTCCTTGCGCTACCTCGCAGACGCGGGAGACAGCGACAAAGTATAAAAAAAAAAAAAAGTCTTTTGACTCCAAATACTTAAATACCATATAAAATCATATCTATACACTGATTTTTATTAGAATCTGAGGAAGTTGAAAATCTGAGCAAAAAGAAAATGCAAGGCTATAGCCTTGGATTTTTCTTGATTTTTTGAAAAAATAGATTTTCTTGAAAATTTCAGCATGAATAATTTTCTGTAGGCTGAGTGCGAATCTCTAGTCAAAATCTAAAAATTAGTATAATTCCTCGAGTAATTAGCAATTACATATCATAATTAGTCCAGGTGCTAATTAAACGGTTAATAATATGAATTACAGTCTTTTGACTCCAAATACTTAAATACCATATAAAATTACATCTATACACTGATTTTTATTAAAATAAATTTTCTTAAAATTTTCAGCATAGATACTTTTATGAATGCTGAAAACGAATCTGTGGTCAAAATCAAAAAAATCCAATAATCAGTCGAGTAATAAGCATTTACATTTCATCATAATTAGTCTAGGATCTAATTAAACGGTCAGTATTATGAATTACAGACTTTTGACTCCAAATACTTAAATACCATATAAAATTACATCTATACACTGATATTTATTAAAATCTGAGGAAGTTGAAAATCTGAGCAAAATAAATGCAATGGATTTTTCTTGATTTTTTGAAAAAATAGATTTTCTTGAAATTTTCCGCATAGATACTTTTATGTATGCTGAATACTAATGTCTAATCAAAATCTAAAAATTAATATAACTACTCGAGTAATTAGCATTTACATTTTACCATAATTAGTCCAGGTGCTAATTAAACGGTTGATATAATGAATTACAGTCTTTTGACTCCAAATACTTAAATACCATATAAAATTACATCTATACACAGATTTTTATTAGAATCTGAGGAAGTTGAAAATCTGAGCAAAAAAAATGCCTTGGATTTTTCTTGATTTTTTTGAGAAAACAAATTTTCTTAAAATTTTCAGCAGAGATACGTTTATGTATGCTGAAAACGAATCTGTGGTTAAAATAAAAAAAATCCTATAATCACTCGACTAATTAGCATTTACATTTTATCATAATTAGTCTAGGATCTAATTAACGGTCAGTATTATGAATTACAGACTTTTGACTCCAAATACTTAAATACCATATAAAATTATATCTATACACTGATTTTCATTAGAATCTGAGGAAGTTGAAAGTCTGAGCCAAAAAATGCAAGGCTATAGCCTTGGATTTTTCTTGATTTTTTTGAAAAAATAGATTTTCTGGAAATTTTCAGCATAAATACTTTTATGTATGCTGAGTGCGAATCTCTGGTCAAAATCTAAAAATTAGTATAATTACTCGAGTAATTAGCATTTACATTTTATCATAATTAGTCCAGGTGCTAATTAAACGGTTAATAATATGAATTACAGTCTTTTGACTCCAAATACTTAAATACCATATAAAATTACATCTATACACTGATTTTTATCAAAATCTCAGGAAGTTGAAAATCTGAGTTAAAAAAAAAATGCAAGGCTATAGTCTGGATATTTCTTGTTTTTTTTGAAAAAATAAATTTTCTTAAAATTTTCAACATAGATACTTTTAGGAATGCTGAAAACGAATCTGTGGTCAAAATAAAAAAAATCCAATAATCAGTCGAGTAATTAGCATTTACATTTTATCATAATTAGTCTAGGATCTAATTAAACGGTCAGTATTATGAATTACAGACTTTTGACTGCAAATACTTAAATACAATATAAAATTACATCTATACACTGATATTTATTAAAATCCGAGGAAGTTGAAAATCTGAGCAAAATAAATGCAATGGATTTTTCTTGATTTTTTTGAAAAAATAGATTTTCTTGAAATTTGCCGCATAGATACTTTTATGTATGCTGAATACTAATGTCTAATCAAAATCTAAAAATTAATATAACTACTCGAGTAATTAGTATTTACATTTTATCATAATTAGTCCAGGTGCTAATTAAACGTTTAATATTATGAATTACAGTCTTTTGACTCCAAATACTTAAATACCATATAAAATTACATCTATACACTGATTTTTATTACAGTCTGAGGAAGTTGAAAATCTGAGCAAAAAAAAATGCAAGGCTATATATAGTCTTGGATTTTTCTTGATTTTTTTGAGAAAACAAATTTTCTTAAAATTTTCAGCAGAGATACTTTTATGTATGCTGAAACGAATCTGTGGTCAAAATAAAAAAAATCCTATAATCAGTCGACTAATTAGCATTTACATTTTATCATAAGTAGTCTAGGATCTAATTAAACGGTCAGTATTATGAATTACAGACTTTTGACTCCAAATACTTAAATACCATATAAAATTAAATCTATACATTAATTTTGATTAGAATCTGAGGAAGTTGAAAATCTGAGCAAAAAAAATGCAAGGCTATATATAGCCTTGGATTTTTCTTTATTTTTTTGAAAAAATAGATTTTCTTGAAATTATCAGCATAAATAATCTTATGTATGCTGAGTGCGAATCTCTGGTCAAAATCTAAACATTAGTATAATTACTCGATTCATTAGCATTTACATTTTATCATAATTAGTCCAGGTGCTAATTAAACGGTTAATATTATAAATTACAGACTTTTGACTCCAAATACTTAAATACCAAATAAAATAACGTTTATACACTGATTTTTATTAGATTTTTCTTGATTTTTTTGAAAAAATAAATTTTCTTGACATTTTCAGCATAGATAATTTTATGTATGCCGAATACGAATCTGTGGTCAAAATAAAAAGAATCCTATAATCAGTCGAGCAATTAGCATTTACATTTTATCATAATTAGTCCAGGATCTAATTAAACGGTCAGTATTATGAATTACAAACTTTTGACTCCAAATACTTAAATACCATATAAAATCATATATATACTCTAATTTTTATTAAAATATGAGCAAAAAAAAAATGCAAGGCTAGAGTCTTGGATATTTTTTGATTTTCGTGAAAAATAAATTTTCTTTAAATTTTCAGCATAAATAATTTTATATACACTGAGTGCGAATCTCTGGTCAAAATCTAAAATTTAGTATAATTTCTCGAGTAATTAGCATTTACATTTTATCATAATTAGTCCAGGTGCTAATTAAACGGTTAATAATATGAATTACAATCTTTTGACTCCAAATACTTAAATATCATATAAAATTACATCTATACACTGATTTTTAATAAAATTTGAGGAAGTTGAAACTTTGAGCAAAAAAAATGCAAGGCTATAGCCTTGGATTTTTCTTCATTTTTTTCAGAAAATAAATTATCTTAAAATTTTCAGCATAGATACTTTTATGTATGCTGAAAACGAATCTGTGGTCAAAATAAAAAAAAAATCCTATAATCAGTCGAGTAATTAGCATTTACATTTTATCATAATTAGTCTAGGATCTAATTAAACGGTCAGTATTATGAATTACAGACTTTTGACTCCAAATACTTAAATACCATATAAAATTACATCTATACACTGATTTTTATTAGAAACTGAGGAAGTTGAAATCTGAGCAAAAAAAAATGCAAGGCTATAGTATATAGCCTTGGATTTATCTTGATTTTTTGAAAAAATACATTTTCTTGAAATTTTCCGCATAGATACTTTTATGTATGCTGAATACTAATGTCTGATCAAAATCTAAAAATTAATATAACTACTCGAGTAATTAGCATTTACATTTCATCATAATTAATCCAGGTGCTAATTAAACGGTTAATATTATGAATTACAGTCTTTTGACTCCAAATACTTAAATACCATATAAAATTACATCTATACACTGATTTTTATTAGAATCTGAGGAAGTTGAAAATCTGAGCAAAAAAAATGCAAGGCTATAGCCTGGGATTTTTCTTGATTTTTTTTAAAAAAAAATTCTTAAAATTTTCAGCATAGATACTTTTATGAATGCTGAAAACGAATCTGTGGTCAAAATAAAAAAGATCCTATAATCAGTCAAGTAATTAGCAATTACATTTTATCATAATTAGTCTAGGATCTAATTAAACGGTCAGTATTATGAATTACAGACTTTTAACTGCAAATACTTAAATACCATATACAATTACATCTATACACTGATATTTATTAGAATCTGAGGAAGTTGAAAATCTGAGCAAAAAAAATGCAATGGATTTTTCTTGATTTTTTTGAAAAAATAGATTTTCTTGAAATTTTCCGCATAGATACTTTTATGTATGCTGAATACTAATGTCTAATCAAAATCTAAAAATTAATATAACTACTTGAGTAACTAGCATTTACATTTTATCATAATTAGTCCAGGTGCTAATTAAACGGTTAATATTATGAATTACAGTCTTTTGACTCCAAATACTTAAATACCATAGAAAATTACATCTATACACTGATTTTTATTAGAATCTGAGGAAGTGGAAAATCTGAGCAAAAAAAAATGCAAGGCTATAGCCTTGGATTTTTCTTGATTTTTTTGAGAGAATCAATTATCTAAAAATTTTCAGCAGAGATACTTTTATGTATGCTGAAAACGAATCTGTGGTCAAAATAAAAAATCCTATAATCAGTCGAGTAATTAGCATTTATATTTTATCATAATTAGTTTAGGATCTAATTAAACGGTCAGTATTATGAATTACAGACTTTTGACTCCAAATACTTAAATACCATATAAAATTATATCTATACACTGATTTTTATTAGAATCTGAGGAAGTTGAAAGTTTGAGCCAAAAAATGCAAGGCTATAGCCTTGGATTTTTCTTTATTTCTTTGAAAAAATAGATTTTTTGAAATTTTCAGCATAAATACTTTTATGTATGCTGAGTGGGAATCTTTGGTCAAAACCGAAAAATTAATATAATTAATCGAGGAATTAGCATTTATATTTTATCATAATTAGTGTAGGTGGTAATTAAACGGTTATTATAATGAACTACAGTCTTTTGACTTGAAATACTTAAATACTATATAAAATACCATCTATACACTGATTTTTATTAGAATCTGAGGAAGTTGAAAATTTGAGCAAAAAAAATTCCTTGGATTTTTCTTGATTTTTTGAAAAAATAGATTTTCTTGAAATTTTAAGCATAAATAATTTTCTGTAGGCTGAGTGCGAATCTCTGGTCAAAATCTAAAAATTAGTATAATTACTCGAGTAATTAGCATTTACATTTTATCATAATTAGTCCAGGTGCTAATTAAACGGTTAATATGAATTACAGTCTTTTGACTCGAAATACTTACATGCCATATAAAATTACATCTATACACTGATTTTCATTAAAATCTGAGGAAGTTGAAAATCTGAGCAAAAAAAATGCAAGGCTATAGCCTTGGATTTTTCTTGATTTTTTTGAGAAAATCAATTATCTAAAGATTTTCAACAAAGATACTTTTATGTATGCTGAAAACGAATCTGTGGTCAAAATAAAAAAAAAATTCTATAATCAGTCGAGTAATTAGCATTTACATTTTATCATAATTAGTCTAGGATCTAATTAAATGGTCAGTATTATGTATTACAGACTTTTGACTCCAAGTACTTAAATACCATATAAAATTACATCTATACACTGATTTTTATTAGAATCTGAGGAAGTTGAAATCTGAGCAAAAAAAATATAAGGCTATAGTATATAGCCTTGGATTTATCTAGATTTTTTGAAAAAATAGATTTTCTTAAAATTTTCCGCATAGATACTTTTATGTATGCTGAATACTAATGTCTGATCAAAATCTAAAATTTAATATAACTACTCGAGTAATTAGCATTTACATTTTATCATAATTAGTCCAGGTGGTAATTAAACGTTTAATATTATGAATTACAGTCTTTTGACTCCAAATACTTAAATACCACATAAATTTACATCTATACACTGATTTTTATTAGAATCTGAGGAAGTTGAAAATCTGAGCAAAAAATAAATTTTCTTGTAATATTCACCATAGATAATTTTATGTATGTCGAATACGAATCTGTTGTCAAAATCAAAAAAATCCTATGATCAGTCGAGTAATTAGCATTTACATTTTATCATAATTAGTCCACGATCTAATCAAACGTTCAGTATTATGAATTTTAGACTTTTGACTCCAAATACTTAAATACCACATAAAATTACATCTATACACTGATTTTTATTAAAATCTGAGGAACTTGAAAATCTGAGCAAAAAAAATGCAAGGCTAGAGCACTGGATTTTTCTTTTCTTGAAAGATAGATTTTCTTCAAATTTTCTGCATAAATACTTTTATGTATGCTGAGTGCGAAACTTTGGTCAAAATCTAAAAATTAGAATAATTAATTGAGTAATTAGCATTCATATCTTATAATTAGTGCAGGTGGTAATTAAACGGTTAATATAATGAATTACAGTCTTTTGACTCGAAATACTTAAATACTATATAAAATAACATCTATACACTGATTTTTATTAGAATCTGAGAAAGTTGAAAATCTGAGCAAAAAAAAAATGCCAGGGTATAGCCTTAGATTTTTCTTGATTTTTTGAAAAAAATAGATTTTCTTGAAATTTTCAGCATTAATAATTTTCTGTAGGCTGAGTGCGAATCTCTGGTCAAAATCTACAAATTAGTATAATTACTCGAGTAATTAGCATTTACATTTTATCATAATTAGTCCAGGTGCAAAAAAAACGGTTAATAATATGAATTACAGTCTATTGACTCCAAATACTTAAATACCATATAAAATTACATCTATACACTGATTTTTATTAAAATCTGAGGAAGTTGAAAATCTGACTTAAAAAAAATGCTAGGCTATAGCCTTGGATTTTTCTTGATTTTTTTTGAAAAAATAAATTTTCTTGAAATTTTCAGCATAGATAATTTGATGTATGCCGAATACGAATCTGTAGTCAAAATAAAAAAAATCCAATAATCAGTCGAGTAATTAGCATTTACATTTTATCATTAGTCTAGGATCTAATTAAACGGTCAGTATTATGAATTACAGACTTTTGACTGCAAATACTTAAATACCATATAAAATAACATCTATACACTGATATTTATTAGAATCTGAGGAAGTTGAAAATCTGAGCAAAAAAATGCAATGGATTTTTCTTGATTTTTTGAAAAAATAGATTTTCTTGAAATTTTCCGCATAGATACTTTTATGTATGCTGAATACTAATGTCTAATCAAAATCTAAAAATTAATATAACTACTCGAGTAACTAGCATTTACATTTTATCATAATTAGTCCAGGTGCTAATTAAACGGTTATTATGAATTATAGTCTTATGACTCCAAATACTTAAATACCATATAAAATTACATCTATACACTGATTTTTATTAGAATCTGAGGAGGTTGAAAATCTGAGCAAAAAAAATGCAAGGCCTTGGATTTTTCTTGATTTTTTTGAGAAAACAAATTTTCTTAAGATTTTCAGCAGATATACTTTTAGGTATGCTCAAAACGAATCTGTGGTCAAAATAAAAAAAAATCCTATAATCAGTCGAGTAATTAGCATTTACATTTTATAATAATTAGTTTAGGATCTAATTAGTACCGGTCAGTATTATGAATTACAGACTTTTGACTCCAAATGCTTAAATGCCATATAAAATTATATCTATACACTGATTTTTATTAGAATCTGAGGAAGTTGAAAGTCAGAGCCAAAAAATGCAAGGCTATAGCCTTGGATTTTTCTTTATCTTTTTGAAAAAATAGATTTTCTGGAAATTTTCAGCATAAATACTTTTATGTATGCTGAGTGCGAATCTCTGGTCAAAATCTAAACATTAGTGTAATTACTCGATTAATTAGCATTTACATTTTATCATAATTAGTCCAGGTGCTAATTAAACGGTTAATATTATAAATTACAGTCTTTTGACTCCAAATACTTAAATACCATATAAAATAACGTTTATACACTGAATTTTATTGGAATCTGAGGAAGTTGAAAATCTGAGCAAAAAAATGCAAGGCTATATATATATATATATATATATATATATATATATATATATATATATATATATATATATATAGCCTTGGATTTTTCTTGATTTTTTAAAAATAAATTTTCTTGACATTCTCAGCATAGATAATTTTATGTACCCCGAATACGAATCTGTGGTCAACAAAAAAATCCTATAATCAGTCGAGTAATTAGGATTTACATTTCATAATTAGTCCAGGATCTAATTAAACGGTCAGTATTATGAATTACATACTTTTGACTCCAAATACTTTAATACCATATAAAATTACATCTATACACTGATTTTTATTAAAACCTGAGGAAGTTGAAAATCTGAGCAAAAAAAGTGCAAGGCTAGAGCCTTGGATTTTTCTTGATTTTCTTGAAATTTTCAGCATAAATACTTTTATGTATTCTGAGTGCGAATCTTTTGTTAAAACCTAAAAATTAGTATAATCAATCGAGTAATTAGCATTTATATTTTATCATAATTAGTGCAGGTGTTAATTAAACGGTTAATATAATGAATTACAGTCTTTTGACTCGAAATACTTAAATACTATATAAAATACCATCTATACACTGATTTTTATTAGAATCTCAGGAAGTTGAAAATCTGAGCAAAAAAAATTCCTTGGATTTTTCTTGATTTTTTGAAAAAATAGATTTTCTTGAAATTTTCAGCATAAATAATTTTCTGTAGGCTGAGTGCGAATCTCTGGTCAAAATCTAAAAATTAGTATAATTACTCGAGTAATTAGCATTTACATTTTATCATAATTAGTCCAGGTGCTAATTAAACGGTTAATAATATGAATTACAGTCTTTTGACTCGAAATACTTAAATGCCATATAAAATTACATCTATACACTGATTATCATTAAAATCTGAGGAAGTTGAAAATCTGAGCAAAAAAAGTGCAAGGCTATAGCCTTGGATTTTTCTTGATTTTTTTGAAAAATAAATTTTCTTGTAATTTTCAGCATAGATGATTTTATGTATGTCGAATACGAATCTGTGGTCAAAATAAAAAAAATCCTATAATCAGTTGAGTAATTTGCATTTAAATTTTATCATAATTAGACCAGGATCTAATTAAACGGTCAGTATTATGAATTACAGACTTTTGACTCCAAATACTTAAATACCATATAAAATTACATCTATAGTATACACTGATTTTTATTAAAATCTGAGGAAGTTGAAAACCTGAGGGAAAAAAATGCAAGGCTAGAGCCCTGGATTTTTATTTTCTTGAAAGATAGATTTTCTTGAATTTTCAGCATAAATACTTTTATGTATGCTGAGTGCGAAACTTTGGTCAAAATCTAAAAATTAGCATAATTAATCGAGTAATTAGCATTCATATCTTATAATTAGTGAGGTGGTAATTAAACGGTTAATATAATGAATTACAGTCTTTTGACTCGAAATACTTAAATGCTATATAAAATAACATCTATACACTGATTTTTATTAGAATCTGCGGAAGTTGAAAATCTGAGCAAAAAAAAAAAAAAAAAATGCCAGGCCATAGCCTTGGATTTTTCTTGATTTTTTGAAAAGATAGATTTTCTGGAAATTTTCAGTATAAATAATTTTCTGTAGGCTGAGTGCGAATCTCTAGTCAAAATCTAAAAATTAGTATAATTACTCGAGTAATTAGCATTTACATTTTATCATAATTAGTCCAGGTGCTAATTAAACGGTTAATAATATGAATTACAGTCTTTTGACTTCAAATACTTAAATACCATATAAAATTACATCTATACACTGATTTTTATTAAAATCTGAGGAAGTTGAAAATCTGACCTAAAAAAAATACAAGGCCTTGGATTTTTCTTGATTTTTTTGAAAAAATAAATTTTCTTAAAATTTGCAGCATAGATACTTTTATGAATGCTGAAAACGAATCTGTGGTCAAAATCAAAAAAATCCTATAATCAGTAGAGGAATCAGCCTTCACATTGTTATAATTAGTCTAGGATCTAATTAAACGGTAAGTATTATGATTTACAGACTTTTGACTGCAAATACTTAAATACCATATAAAATTACATCTATACAGTGATTTTTATTAAAATCTGAGGAAGTTGAAAATCTTAGCAAAAAATGTGCAAGGCTAGAGCCTTGGATTTTTCTTGATTTTCTTGAAAAAATAGATTTTCTTGAAATTTTCAGCATAAATAATTTTCTGTAGGCTGAGTGCGAATCTCTGGTCAAAATCTAAAAATTAGTATAATTACTCGAGTAATTAGCATTTACATTTTATCATAATTAGTCCAGGTGCTAATTAAACGGTTAATAATATGAATTACAGTCTTTTGACTCGAAATACTTAAATGCCATATAAAATTACATCTATACTCTGATTTTGAAAAATAAATTTTCTTGTAATTTTCAGCATAGATAATTTTATGTATGTCGAATACGAATCTGTGGTCAAAATAAAAAAAATCCTATAATCAGTTGAGTAATTAGCATTTACATTTTATCATAATTAGTCCACGATCTAATCAAACGGTCAGTATTATGAATTACAGACTTTTGACTCCAAATACTTAAATACCTTATAAAATTACATCTACACACTGATTTTTATTACAATCTGAGGAAGTTGAAAATCTGAGGGAAAAAAATGCAAGGCTAGAGCCCTGGATTTTTCTTTTCTTGAAAGATAGATTTTCTTGAAATTTTCAGCATAAATACTTTTATGTATGCTGAGTGCGAAACTTTGGTCAAAATCTAAAAATTAGTATAATTAATCGAGTAATTAGCATTCATATTTTATCATAATTAGTGCAGGTGGTAATTAAACGGTTAATATAATGAATTACAGTCTTTTGACTCGAAATACTTAAATACTATATAAAATAACATCTAGACACTGATTTTTATTAGAATCTGAGGAAGTTGAAAATCTGAGCAAAAAAAGATGCCTTGATTTTTCTTGATTTTTTGAAAAAATAGATTTTCTTGAAATTTTCAGTATAAATAATTTTCTGTAGGCTGAGTGCGAATCTCTAATCAAAATCTAAAAATCAGTATAATTACTCGACTAATTAGCATTTACATTTTATCATAATTAGTCCAGGTGCTAATTAAACGGTTAATAATATGAATTACAGCCTTTTGACTCCAAATACTTAAATACCATATAAAATTACATCTATACACTGATTTTCATTAAAATCTGAGGAAGTTGAAAATCTGACCTAAAAAAAATGCAAGGATTTTTCTTGATTTTTTTTGAAAAAATAATTTTTCTTAAAATTTGCAGCATAGATACATTTATGAATGCTGAAAACGAATATGTGGTCAAAATAAAAAAAATCCTATAATCAATCGAGTAATTAGCATTTACATTCTATCATAATTTCTCTAGGATCTAATTAAACGGTAAGTATTATGAAATACAGACTTTTGACTGCAAATACTTAAATACCATATAAAATTACATCTATACACAAATTTTCATTAAAATCTGAGGAAGTTGAAAATCTGAGCAAAAAAAGTGCAAGGCTAGAGCCTTGGATTTTCTTGATTTTCTTGAAAAAATAGATTTTCTGGAAATTTTCCGCATAAATAATTTTCTGTAGGCTGAGTGCGAATCTCTGGTCAAAATCTAAAAATCAGTATAATTACTCGAGTAATTAGCATCTATATTTTATCATAATTAGTCCAGGTGCTAATTAAACGGTTAATAATATGAATTACAGTCTTTTGACTCGAAATACTTAAAAGCCATATAAAATTACATCTATATCCTGATTTTCATTAAAATCTGAGGAAGTTGAAAATCTGAGCAAAAAAAATGCCAGGCTATAGCCTTGGATTTTTCTTGATTTTTTTGAAAAAAAAAATTTATTTGTAATTTTCAGCATAGAATATTTTATGTATGTCGAATACGAATCTGTGGTCAAAATAAAAAAAATCCTATAATCAGTAGAGTAATTAGCCTTCACATTGTTATAATTAGTCTAGGATCTAATTAAACGGTCAGTATTATGAATTACAGACTTTTGACTGCAAATACTTAAATACCATGTAAAATTACATCTATACAGTGATTTTTATTAAAATCTGAGGAAGTTGAAAATCTTAGCAAAAAATGTGCAAGGCTAGAGCCTTGGATTTTTCTTGATTTTCTTGAAAAAATAGATTTTCTTGAAATTTTCAGCATAAATAATTTTCTGTAGGCTGAGTGCGAATCTCTGGTCAAAATCTAAAAATTAGTATAATTACTCGAGTAATTAGCATTTACATTTTATCATAATTAGTCCAGGTGCTAATGAAACGGTTAATAATATGAATTACAGTCTCTTGACTCGAAAAACTTAAATGCCATATAAAATTACATCTATACTCTGATTTTGAAAAATAAATTTTCTTGTAATTTTCAGCATAGATAATTTTATGTATGTCGAATACGAATCTGTGGTCAAAATAAAAAAAAATCCTATAATCAGTTGAGTAATTAGCATTTACATTTTATCATAATTAGTCCACGATCTAATCAAACGGTCAGTATTATGAATTACAGACTTTTGACTCCAAATACTTAAATACCATATAAAATTACATCTATACACTGATTTTTATTAAAATCTGAGGAACTTGAAAATCTGAGGGAAAAAAATGCAAGGCTAGAGCCCTGGATTTTTCTTTTCTTAAAAGATAGATTTTCTTGAAATTTTCAGCATAAATACTTTTATGTATGCTGAGTGCGAAACTTTGGTCAAAATCTAAAAATTAGTATAATTAATCGAGTAATTAGCATTCATATTTTATCATAATTAGTGCAGGTGGTAATTAAACGGTTAATATAATGAATTACAGTCTTTTGACTCGAAATACTTAAATACTATATAAAATAACATCTAGACACTAATTTTTATTAGAATCTGAGGAAGTTGAAAATCTGAGGAAAAAAAGATGCCAGGCTATAGCCTTGGATTTTTCTTGATTTTTTGAAAAAATAGATTTTCTTGAAATTTTCAGCATAAATAATTTTCTGTAGGCTGAGTGCGAATCTCTAGTCAAAATCTAAAAATCAGTATAATTACTCGAGTAATTAGCATTTACATTTTATCATAATTAGTCCAGGTGCTAATTAAACGGTTAATAATATGAATTACAGTCTTTTGACTCCAAATACTTAAATACCATATAAAATTACATCTGTACACTGATTTTTATTAAAATCTTAGGAAGTTGAAAATCTGACCTAAAAAAAATGCAAGGATTTTTCTTGATTTTTTTGAAAAAATAAATTTTCTTAAAATTTGCAACATAGATACATTTATGAATGCTGAAAACGAATCTGTGGTCAAAATCAAAAAAATCCTATAATCAATCGAGTAATTAGCATTTACATTCTATCATAATTAGTCTAGGATCTAATTAAACGGTAAGTATTATGAAATACAGACTTTTGACTGCAAATACTTAAATACCATAAAAAATTACATCTATACACTAATTTTTATTAAAATCTGAGGAAGTTGAAAATCTGAGGAAAAAAAGTGCAAGGCTAGAGCATTGGATTTTCTTGATTTTCTTGAAAAAATAGATTTTCTGGAAATTTTCCGCATAAATAATTTTCTGTAGGCTGAGTGCGAATCTCTGGTCAGAATCTAAAAATTAGTATAATTACTCGAGTAATTAGCATTTACATTTTATCATAATTAGTCCAGGTGCTAATTAAACGGTTAATAATATGAATTACAGTCTTTTGACTCGAAATACTTAAAAGCCATATAAAATTACATCTATATCCTGATTTTCATTAAAATCTGAGGAAGTTGAAAATCTGAGCAAAGAAAATGCCAGGCTATAGCCTTGGATTTTTCTTGATTTTTTTGAAAAATAAATTTTTTTGTAATTTTCAGCATAGAATATTTTATGTATGTCGAATACGAATCTATGGTCAAAATAAAAAAAATCCTATAATCAGTTGAGTAATTAGCATTTACATTTTATCATAATTAGTCCAGGATCTAATTAAACGGTCAGTATTATGAATTACAGACTTTTGACTCCAAATACTTAAATACCATATAAAATTACATCTATACACTGATTTTTATTAAAATCTGAGGATGTTGAAAATCTGAGCAAAAAAAATGCAAGGCTAGAGCCCTGGATTTCTTCTTGAAGATAGATTTTCTTGAAATTTTCAGCATAAACACTTTTATGTATGCTGAGTGCGAAACTTTCGTCAAAATCTAAAAATTAGTATAATTAATCGAGTAATTAGCATTCATATTTTATCATTAGTGCAGGTGGTAATTAAACGGTTAATATAATGAATTACAGTCTTTTGAGTGGAAATACTTAAATACTATATAAAATAACATCTATACACTTATTTTTATTAGAATCTGAGGAAGTTGAAAATCTGAGCAAAAAAAAATGCCAGGCTATAGCCTAGGATTTTTCTTGATTTTTTGAAAAAATAATTTTCTTGAAATTTTCACCATAAATAATTTTCTGTAGCCTGAGTACGAATCTCTGGTCAAAATGTAAAAATTAGTATAATTACTCGAGTAATTAGCATTTACATTTTACCAAAATTAGTCCAGGTGCTAATTAAACGGTTAATAATATGAATTACAATCTTTTGACTCCAAATACTTAAATACCATATAAAATTACATCTATACAATGATTTTTATTAAAATCTGACGAAGTTGAAAATCTGAGCAAAAAAAATGCAAGGCTATAGCCTTGGATTTTTCTTGATTTTTTTTAAAAAATAAATTTTCTTAAAATTTTCCGCATAGATACTTTTATGTATGCTGAATACTAATATCTAATCAAAATCTAAAAATTAATATTACTACTCGAGTAATTAGCATTTACGTTTTATCATAATTAGTCCAGGTGCTAATTAAACGGTTAAAATTATGAATTACAGTCTTTTGACTCCAAATACTTAAATACCATATAAAATTACATTTGTACACTGATTTTTATTAAAATCTGAGGAAGTTGAAAATCTGAGCAAAAAAATGCAAGGGTATATATATATATATATATATATATATATATATATATATATATATATACATATATATATATACATATATATATATATATATATATATATATATATATATATATATATATATATATAGCCTTGGATTTTTCTTGATTTTATTCAAAAATAAATTTTCTTGAAATTTTCAGCATAGATAATTTTATGTATGCCGAATACGAATCTGTGGTCAAAATAAAAAAATCCTATAATCAGTCGAGCAATTAGTATTTACATATTATCATTATTAGGCCATGATCTAATTAAACGGTCAGTATTATGAATTACAGACTTTTGACTCCAAATACTTAAATGGCATATAAAATTACATCTGTACACTGATTTTTATTAGAATCTGAGGAAGTTGAAAATCTGAGCAAAAAAATGCAAGGCTATATTATAGCCTTGGGTTTTTCTTGATTTTTTGAAAAAAATTGATTTTCTTGAAATTTTCCACATAGATACTTTATCTGATATCTGATCAAAATCTAAAAATTAATATAACTACTTGAGTAATTAGCATTTACATTTTATCATAATTAGTACAGGTGCTAATTAACGGTTAATAATATGAATTACAGTCTTTTGACTCCAAATACATAAATAGCATATAAAATTACATCTATACACTGATTTTCATTAAAATCTGAGGAAGTTGAAAATCTGACCTAAAAAAATGCCTTGGATTTTTCTTGATTTTTTTGAAAAAATAAATTTTCTTAAAATTTGCATTATAGATACTTTTATGAACGCTGAAAACGAATCTGTGGTCAAAATAAAAAAAAAATCCTATAATCAGTAGAGTAATTAGCCTTCACATTCTGTTATAATTAATCTAGGATCTAATTAAACGGTCAGTATTATGAATTACAGACTTTTGACTCCAAATACTTAAATACCATATAAAATTACATCTATACACTGATTTTTATTAAAATCTGAGGATTTGAAAATCTGAGCAAAAAGATAGATTTTCTTGAAATTTTCAGCATAAACACTTTTATGTATGCTGAGTGCGAAACTTTCGTCAAAATCTAAAAATTAGTATAATTAATCGAGTAATTAGCATTCATATTTTATCATTAGTGCAGGTGGTAATTAAACGGTTAATATAATGAATTACAGTCTTTTGAGTGGAAATACTTAAATACTATATAAAATAACATCTATACACTTATTTTTATTAGAATCTGAGGAAGTTGAAAATCTGAGCAAAAAAAAATGCCAGGCTATAGCCTAGGATTTTTCTTGATTTTTTGAAAAAATAATTTTCTTGAAATTTTCAGCATAAATAATTTTCTGTAGCCTGAGTACGAATCTCTGGTCAAAATGTAAAAATTAGTATAATTACTCGAGTAATTAGCATTTACATTTTACCAAAATTAGTCCAGGTGCTAATTAAACGGTTAATAATATGAATTACAATCTTTTGACTCCAAATACTTAAATACCATATAAAATTACATCTATACAATGATTTTTATTAAAATCTGAGGAAGTTGAAAATCTGAGCAAAAAAAATGCAAGGCTATAGCCTTGGATTTTTCTTGATTTTTTTTAAAAAATAAATTTTCTTAAAATTTTCCGCATAGATACTTTTATGTATGCTGAATACTAATATCTAATCAAAATCTAAAAATTAATATTACTACTCGAGTAATTAGCATTTACGTTTTATCATAATTAGTCCAGGTGCTAATTAAACGGTTAAAATTATGAATTACAGTCTTTTGACTCCAAATACTTAAATACCATATAAAATTACATTTGTACACTGATTTTCATTAAAATCTGAGGAAGTTGAAAATCTGACCTAAAAAAATGCCTTGGATTTTTCTTGATTTTCTTGATAAAATAGATTTTCTTTAAATTTTCAGCATAAATAATTTTCTGTAGGCTGAGTACGAATCTCTGGTCAAAATCTAAAAATTAGTATAATTACTCGAGTAATTAGCATTTACATTTTATCATAATCAGTCCAGGTGCTAATTAAACGGTTAATGATATGAATTACAGTCTTTTGACTCAAAATACTTAAATGCCATATAAAATTACATCTATACTCTGATTTTCATTAAAATCTGAGGAAGATTTATAATTTTCAGCATAGATAATTTTATGTATGTCGAATACGAATCTGTGGTCAAAATAAAAAAAATCCTATAATCAGTTGAGTAATTAGCATTTACATATTATCATAATTAGTCCAGGATCTAATTAAACGGTCAGTATTATGAATTACAGACTTTTGACTCCAAATACTTAAATACCATATAAAATTACATCTATACACTGATTTTTATTAAAATCTGAGGAACTTGAAAATCTGAGGGAAAAAAATGCAAGGCTAGAGCCCTGGATTTTTCTTTTCTTGAAAGATAGATTTTCTTGAAATTTTCAGCATAAATACTTTTATGTATGCTGAGTGCGAAACTTTGGTCAAAATCTAAAAATTAGTATAATTAATCGAGTAATTAGCATTCATATTTTATCATAATTAGTGCAGGTGGTAATTAAACGGTTAATATAATGAATTACAGTCTTTTGACTCGAAATACTTAAATACTATATAAAATAAAATCTATACACTGATTTTTATTAGAATCTGAGGAAGTTGAAAATCTAAGCAAAAAAAGATGCCAGGCTATATCCTTGGATTTTTCTTGATTTTTTGAAAAAATAGATTTTCTTGAAATTTTCAGCATAAATAATTTTCTGTAGGCTGAGTGCGAATCTCTAGTAAATATCTAACAATCAGTATAATTACTCGAGTAATTAGCATTTACATTTTATCATAATTAGTCCAGGTGCTAAGTAAACGGTTAATAATATGAATTACAGTCTTTTGACTCCAAATACTTAAATACCATATAAAATTATATCTATACACTGATTTTTATTAAAATCTGAGGAAGTTGAAAATCTGACCTAAAAAAATGCAAGGATTTTTCTTGATTTTTTTGAAAAAATAAATTTTCTTAAAATTTGCAGCATAGATACATTTATGAATGCTGAAAACGAATCTGTGGTCAAAATCAAAAAAATCCTATAATAAGTCCAGTAATTAGCATTCACATTCTATCATAATTAGTCTAGGATCTAATTAAACGGTCAGTATTATGAATTACAGACTTTTGACTGCAAATACTTAAATACCATATAAAATTACATCTATACACTAATTTTTATTAAAATCTGAGTAAGTTGAAAATCTGAGCAAAAAAAAGTGCAAGGTTTGGATTTCCTTGATTTTTTTGAAATAATAGATTTTCTTGAAATTTTCAGCATAAATAATTTTCTGTAGGCTGAGTGCGAATCTCTGGTCAAAATCTAAAAATTAGTATAATTACTCGAGTAATTAGCATTTACATTTTATAAAATTAGTCCAGGTGCTAATTAAACGGTTAATAATATGAATTACAGTCTTTTGACTCGAAATACTTAAAAGCCATATAAAATTACATCTATACCCTGATTTTCATTAAAATCTGAGGAAGTTGAAAATCTGAGCATAAGAAATGCAAATGGATTTTTCTTGATTTTCTTAAAAAAATAAATTTTCTTAAAATTTTCCGCATAGATTCTTTTATGTATGCTGAATACTAATATCTAATCAAAATCTAAAAATTAATAAAACTACTCGAGTAATTAGCATTTACCTTTTATCATAATTAGTCCAGGTGCTAATTAAACGGTTAATATTATGAATTACAGTCTTTTGACTCCAAATACTTAAATACCATATAAAATTACATCTATACACTGATTTTTATTAAAATCTGAGGAAGTTGGAAATCTGAGCAAAAAAAATGCCAGGGTATATATATATATATATATATATATATATATATATATATATATATATATATATATATATATATATATATATATCTTTTAAACTATTCGCCATTTCCCGCGTTAGCGAGGTAGCAATATATATATATATATATATATATATATATATATATATATATATATATATATATATATATATAGCCTTGGATTTTTCTTGATTTTTTTCAAAAATAAATTTTTTTGAAATTTTCAGCATAGATAATTTTATGTATGCCGAATACGAATCTGTGGTCAAAATAAAAAAAATCCTATAATCAGTCAAGCAATTAGTATTCACATATTATCATAATTAGGCCATGATCTAATTAAACGGCCAGTATTATGAATTACAGACTTTTGACTCCAAATACTTAAATACCATATAAAATTACATCTATACACTGATTTTTATTAGAATCTGAGGAAGTTGAAAATCTGAGCAAAAAAATGCAAGGCTATATTATAGCCTTGGATTTTTCTTGATTTTTTGAAAAAATAGATTTTCTTGAAATTTTCCACAGAGATACTTTATCTGATATCTGATCAAAATCTAAAAATTAATATAACTACTCGAGTAATTAGCATTTACATTTTATCATAATTAGTACAGGTGGTAATTAAATGGTTAATATTATGAATTACAGTCTTTTGACTCCAAATACTTAAATACCATATAAAATTACATCTATACACAGATTTTCATTAGAATCTGAAGTTGAGAATCTGACCCAAAAAAAACTGCAAGGCTAGAGCACTGGATTTTTCTTGATTTTCTTGAAAAATAGATTTTCTTGAAATTTTCAGCATATTCTTATGTATGCTGAGTGCGAATCTTTGGTCAAAATCTAAAAAATAGTATAATTACTCGAGTAATTAGCATTTACATTTTATCATAAATGCATGTGGTAATTAAACGGTTAATATAATGAATTACAGTCTTTTGACTCCAAATACTTAAATACTATATAAAATAACATCTATACACTGATTTTTATTACAATCTGAGGAAGTTGAAAATCTGAGCAAAAAAAAAAAAAAAAAATGCCAAGCTATAGCCTTGGATTTTTCTTGATTTTTTGAAAAAATAGATTTTCTTGAAATTTTCAGCATAAATAATTTTGTGTAGGCTTAGTGCGAATCTCTGGTCAAAATCTAAAAATTAGTATAATTAATCGAGTAATTAGCATTTATTTTCTATAATTAGTGCAGGTGGTAATTAAACGGTTAATATAATGAATTACAGTCTTTTGACTCGAAATACTTAAATACCACATAAAATAACATCTATACACTGATTTTTATTAGAATCTGAGGAAGTTGAAAATGTGAGAAAAAAAAAAATGCCAGGCTATATATAGCCTTGGATTTTTCTTGATTTTTTGAAAAAATATGTTTTCTTGAAATTTTCAGCATAAATAATTTTCTGTAAGCTGAGTGCGAATCTCTGGTCAAAATCTAAAAATTAGTATAATTACTCGAGTAATTAGCATTTACATTTTATCATAATTAGTCCAGGTGCTAATTAAACGTTTAATAATATGAATTACAGTCTTTTGACTCCAAATACTTAAATACCATAATAATTACATCTATACACTGATTTTCATTAAAATCTGAAGAAGTTGAAAATCTGAGCCAAAAAAATGGATTTTTCTTGATTTTTTGAAAAAATAAACTATCTTAAAATTTTCAGCATAGACACTTTTATGTATGCTGAAAACGAATCTGTGGTCAAAATAAAAAAAAAAAAATCCTATAATTAGTCGAGTTATTACCATTTACATTTTATCATAGTTAGTCTAGGATCTAATTAAAAGGTCAGTATTATGAATTACAGACTTTTGACTCCAAATACTTAAATACCATATAAAATTACATCTATACACTGATTTTTACCAGAATATGAGGAAGTTGAAAATGTGAGCAAAAAAAATGGAAGGCTTGCATTGGATTTTTCTCTATTTTTTTGAAAAAATAGATTTTCTTGATATTTTCCGCATAGATACTTTTATGTATGCTGAATACTAATGTCTGATCAAAATCTAAATAACTATATAACAAAATCTATATAACTACTCGAGTAATTAGCATTTATATTTTATCATAAATAGTCCAGGTGCTAATTAAACGGTTAATATTATGAATTACAGTCTTTTGACTCCAAATACTGAAATATCATATAAAATAACGTTTATACACTGATTCTTATTAGAATCTGAGGAAGTTGAAAATCTGAGCAAAAAAAATGCAAGGCTATATAGCCTTGGATTTTTCTTGATTTTTTGAAAAATAAATTTTCTTGAAATTGTCAGCACAGATAATTTTATGTATGCCGAATACGATTCTGTGGTAAAAAAAAAAAAAAATCCTATAATCAGTCGAGTAATTAGCATTTACATTTTATCATAATTAGTTCAGGATCTAATTAAACGGTCAGTATTATGAATTACAAACTTTTGACTCCACATATTTAAATACCATATAAAATCATCTATACACTGATTTTTATTAAAATTTGAGCAAAAAAAATGCAAGGCTAGAGCCTTGAATTTTTCTTTATTTTCTTGAAATTTTCAGCAAAAATACTTTTATGTATCCTGAGTGCGAATCTTTGGTCAAAATCTAAAAATTACTATAATTACTCGAGTAATTAGCATTTATATTTTATCATAATAAGTGCATGTGGTAATTAAACGGTTAATATAATGAATTACAGTCTTTTGACTCCAAATACTTAAAAACTATATAAAATAACATCTATACACATATTTTTATTAAAATCTGAGGAAGTTGAAAATCTGAGCAAAAAAAAAAAAAAAAAAAAATGCCAGGATATAGCCTTCGATTTTTCTTGATTTTTTGACAACAGATTTTCTTGAAATTTTCAGCATAAATAATTTTGTGTAGGCTGAGTGCGAATCTCTGGTCAAAATCTAAAAATTAGTATAATTTCTCGAGTAAAATTAGCATTTACATTTTATCATAATTAGTCCAGGTGCTAATTAAACGGTTAATAATATGAATTACAGTCTTTTGACTCCAAATACTTAAATATCATATAGAATTACATCTATACACTGATTTTTATTAAAATCTGAGGAAGTTGAAAATCTGACCTAAAAAAATGCATTGCTATATAGCCTTGGATTTTTCTTGATTTTTTTGAAAAAATAAATTTTCTTAAAATTTTCAGCATAGATACTTTTATGTATGCTGAAAACGAATCTGTGGTGAAAATAAAAAAATCCTATAATCATTCGAGTAATTAGCATTTATATTTTATAATTAGTCTAGGATCTAATTAAACGGTCAGTATTATGAATTACACACTTTTGACTCCAAATACTTAAATAACATATAAAATTTCATCTATACACTGATTTTTATTAGAATATGAGGAAGTTGAAAATCTGAGCAAAAAAAAAATGCAAGGCTATAGCCTTGGATTTTTCTTGATTTTTTGAAAAAATCGATTTTCTTGAAATTGTCCGCATAGATACTTTTGTATATTGAATTTAGTACTAATGTCTGATCAAAATCTAAAAATTAATATAACTACTCGAGTAATTACCATTTATATTTTATCATAATTAGTCCAGGTGCTAATCAAACGGTTAATATTATCAATTACAATCTTTTGACTCCAAATACTTAAATACCATATAAAATTACATCTATACACTGATTTTTATTAGAATCTGAGGAAGTTGAAAATCTGAGCAAAAAATATGCCTTGGATTTGTCTTAATTTTTTTGAAAAATAAATTTACTTGAAATTTTCAGCATAGATAATTTCGTGTATGCCGAATACGAATCTGTGGTCAAAATAAAAAAAATCCTATAATCAGTCGAGTAATTAGCATTTACATTTTATCATAATTAGTCCAGGATCTAATTAAACGGTCAGTATTATGAATTACAGACTTTTGACTCCAAATACTTAAATACCATATAAAATCATATCTATACACTGATTTTTTTTAAAATCTGAGCAAAAAAAAAATGCAAGGCTAGAGCCTTGGATTTTTCTCGTTTTCTTGTAATAATTTTTCTTGAAATTTTCAGCATAAATACTTTTATGTATGCTGACTGCGAATCTTTGGTCAAAATCTAAAAATTAGTATAATTACTCGAGTAATTAGCATTTATATTTTATAATAAGAGCATGTGGTAATTAAACAGTTAATATAAAGAATTACAGTCTTTTGACTCGAAATACTTAAATACTATATAAAATAACATCTATACACTGATTTTTATTAGAATCTGAGGAAGTTGAAAATTTGAGCAAAAAAAAAAGAAAAAAAAAAAAAGGCCAGGATTTTTCTTGATTTTTTGAAAAAATAGATTTTCTTGAAATTTTTAGCTTAAATAATTTTCTGTAGACTGAGAGCGAATCTCTAGTCAAAACCTAAAAATTAGTATAATTTCTCGAGTAATTAGCATTTACATTTTATCATAATTAGTCCAGGTGCTAATTAAACGGTTAATAATACGAATTACAGTCTTTTGACTCCAAATACTTAAATACCATATAAAATTACATCTATACACTGATTTTTATTAAAATCTGAGGAAGTTGAAAATCTGAGCGTAAAAAAAAAAGGCAAGGCTAGAGCCTTGGATTTTTTCATTGATTTTCTTGAAAAATAAATTTTCTGGAAATTTTCAGCATAAATACTTTTATGTATGCTGACTGTGAATCTTTGTCAAAATCTAAAAATTAGTATAATTAATCGAGTAATTAGCATTTATATTTTATAATTAGTTCTGGAAGGAGGTAAATAGGGTGCGTAAGACAAGGGAGCAAATGGGAACTTCAGTGAAGGGCGTAAATGGGGAGGTGATAACAAGTAGCGGTGATGTGAGAAGGAGATGGAATGAGTATTTTGAAGGTTTGTTGAATGTGTCTGATGACAGAGTGGCAGATATAGGGTGTTTTGGTCGAGGTGGTGTGCAAAGTGAGAGGGTTAGGGAAAATGAGTTGGTAAACAGAGAAGAGGTAGTAAAAGCTTTGCGGAAGATGAAAGCCGGCAAGGCAGCAGGTTTGGATGGTATTGCAGTGGAATTTATTAAGAAAGGGGGTGACTGTATTGTTGACTGGTTGGTAAGGTTATTTAATGTATGTATGACTCATGGTGAGGTGCCTGAGGATTGGCGGAATGCGTGCATAGTGCCATTGTACAAAGGCAAAGGGGATAAGAGTGAGTGCTCAAATTACAGAGGTATAAGTTTGTTGAGTATTCCTGGTAAATTATATGGGAGGGTATTGATTGAGAGGGTGAAGGCATGTACAGAGCATCAGATTGGGGAAGAGCAGTGCGGTTTCAGAAGTGGTAGAGGATGTGTGGATCAGGTGTTTGCTTTGAAGAATGTATGTGAGAAATACTTAGAAAAGCAAATGGATTTGTATGTAGCATTTATGGATCTGGAGAAGGCATATGATAGAGTTGATAGAGATGCTCTGTGGAAGGTATTAAGAATATATGGTGTGGGAGGCAAGTTGTTAGAAGCAGTGAAAAGTTTTTATCGAGGATGTAAGGCATGTGTACGTGTAGGAAGAGAGGAAAGTGATTGGTTCTCAGTGAATGTAGGTTTGCGGCAGGGGTGTGTGATGTCTCCATGGTTGTTTAATTTGTTTATGGATGGGGTTGTAAGGGAGGTAAATGCAAGAGTCCTGGAAAGAGGGGCAAGTATGAAGTCTGTTGGGGATGAGAGAGCTTGGGAAGTGAGTCAGTTGTTGTTCGCTGATGATACAGCGCTGGTGGCTGATTCATGTGAGAAACTGCAGAAGCTGGTGACTGAGTTTGGTAAAGTGTGTGGAAGAAGAAAGTTGAGAGTAAATGTGAATAAGAGCAAGGTTATTAGGTACAGTAGGGGTGAGGGTCAAGTCAATTGGGAGGTGAGTTTGAATGGAGAAAAACTGGAGGAAGTGAAGTGTTTTAGATATCTGGGAGTGGACCTGTCAGCGGATGGAACCATGGAAGCGGAAGTGGATCATAGGGTGGGGGAGGGGGCGAAAATTTTGGGAGCCTTGAAAAATGTGTGGAAGTCGAGAACATTATCTCGGAAAGCAAAAATGGGTATGTTTGAGGGAATAGTGGTTCCAACAATGTTGTATGGTTGCGAGGCGTGGGCTATGGATAGAGATGTGCGCAGGAGGATGGATGTGCTGGAAATGAGATGTTTGAGGACAATGTGTGGTGTGAGGTGGTTTGATCGAGTAAGTAACGTAAGGGTAAGAGAGATGTGTGGAAATAAAATGAGCGTGGTTGAGAGAGCAGAAGAGGGTGTTTTGAAATGGTTTGGGCACATGGAGAGAATGAGTGAGGAGAGATTGACCAAGAGGATATATGTGTCGGAGGTGGAGGGAACGAGGAGAAGAGGGAGACCAAATTGGAGGTGGAAAGATTGAGTGAAAAAGATTTTGTGTGATCGGGGCCTGAACATGCAGGAGGGTGAAAGGAGGGCAAGAAATAGAGTGAATTGGAGTCATGTGGTATACAGGGGTTGACGTGCTGTCAGTGGATTGAAGCAAGGCATGTGAAGCGTCTGGGGTAAACCATGGAAAGCTGTGTAGGTATGTATATTTGCGTGTGTGGACGTGTGTATGTACATGTGTATGGGGGGGGGGGGGGGTTGGGCCATTTCTTTCGTCTGTTTCCTTGCGCTACCTCGCAAACGCGGGAGACAGCGACAAAGTATAAAAAAAAAAAAAAAAAAAAAAAAAAAAAAAAAATTAGTGCAGGTGGTAATCAAACGGTTAATATAATGAATTACAGTCTTTTGACTCGAAATACTTAAATACTATATAAAATAACATCTATACACTGATTTTTATTAGAATCTGAGGAAGTTGAAAATCTGAGCAAAAAAAGATGCCAGGCTATAGCCTTGGATTTTTCTAGATTTTTTGAAAAAATAGATTTTCTTGAAATTTTCAGGATAAATAATTTTCTGTAGGCTGAGTGCGAATCTCTGGTCAAAATCTAAAAATTAGTATAATTACTCGAGTAATTAGCATTTACATTTTATCATAATTAGTCCAGGTGCTAATTAAACGGTTAATAATATGAATTACAGTCTTTTGACTCCAAATACTTAAATACCATATAAAATTACATCTATACACTGATTTTTATTAAAATCTGAGGAAGTTGAAAATCTTAGCAAAAAAAATGCAAGGCTATATATAGCCTTGGATTTTTCTTGATTTTTTAGAAAAAATAGATTTTCTTAAAATTTTCAGCATAGATACTTTTATGTATGCTGAAAACGAATCTGTAGTCAAAATCAAAAAATCCTATAATCAGTCGAGTAATTAGCATTTACATTTTATCATAATTAGTCTTGGATCTAATTAAACGGTCAGTATTAAGAATTACAGACTTTTGACTCCAAATACTTAAATACCATATAAAATCATATCTATACACTGATTTTTTTTAAAATCTGAGCAAAAAAAAATGCAAGGCTAGAGCCTTGGATTTTTCTCGTTTTCTTGTAATAATTTTTCTTGAAATTTCAGCATAAATACTTTTATGTATGCTGACTGCGAATCTTTGGTCAAAATCTAAAAATTAGTATAATTACTCGAGTAATTAGCATTTATATTTTATAATAAGAGCATGTGGTAATTAAACAGTTAATATAAAGAATTACAGTCTTTTGACTCGAAATACTTAAATACTATATAAAATAACATCTATACACTGATTTTTATTAGAATCTGAGGAAGTTGAAAATCTGAGCAAAAAAAAAAGAAAAAAAAAAAAAAAAGGCCAGGCTATAGCCTTGGATTTTTCTTGATTTTTTGAAAAAATAGATTTTCTTGAAATTTTTAGCATAAATAATTTTCTGTAGACTGAGAGCGAATCTCTAGTCAAAACCTAAAAATTAGTATAATTTCTCGAGTAATTAGCATTTACATTTTATCATAATTAGTCCAGGTGCTAATTAAACGGTTAATAATACGAATTACAGTCTTTTGACTCCAAATACTTAAATACCATATAAAATTACATCTATACACTGATTTTTATTAAAATCTGAGGAAGTTGAAAATCTGAGCGTAAAAAAAAAAGGCAAGGCTAGAGCCTTGGATTTTTTTTTATTGATTTTCTTGAAAAATAAATTTTCTTGAAATTTTCAGCATAAATACTTTTATGTATGCTGACTGTGAATCTTTGTCAAAATCTAAAAATTAGTATAATTAATCGAGTAATTAGCATTTATATTTTATAATTAGTGCAGGTGGTAATCAAACGGTTAATATAATGAATTACAGTCTTTTGACTCGAAATACTTAAATACTATATAAAATAACATCTATACACTGATTTTTATTAGAATCTGAGGAAGTTGAAAATCTGAGCAAAAAAAGATGCCTTGGATTTTTCTAGATTTTTTGAAAAAATAGATTTTCTTGAAATTTTCAGGATAAATAATTTTCTGTAGGCTGAGTGCGAATCTCTGGTCAAAATCTAAAAATTAGTATAATTACTCGAGTAATTAGCATTTACATTTTATCATAATTAGTCCAGGTGCTAATTAAACGGTTAATATGAATTACAGTCTTTTGACTCCAAATACTTAAATACCATATAAAATTACATCTATACACTGATTTTTATTAAAATCTGAGGAAGTTGAAAATCTTAGCAAAAAAAATGCAAGGCTATAGCCTTGGATTTTTCTTGATTTTTTAGAAAAAATAGATTTTCTTAAAATTTTCAGCATAGATACTTTTATGTATGCTGAAAACGAATCTGTAGTCAAAATCAAAAAATCCTATAATCAGTCGAGTAATTAGCATTTACATTTTATCATAATTAGTCTTGGATCTAATTAAACGGTCAGTATTAAGAATTACAGACTTTTGACTCCAAATACTTAAATACCATATAAAATTACATCTATACACTGATTTTTATTAGAATATGAGGAAGTTGAAAATCTGAGCAAAAAAAATGCAAGGGTAGAGCCTGGGATTTTTCTTTATTTTTTGAAAAAATATATTTTCTTGATATCTTCCGCATAGATACTTTCATGTATGCTGAATACTATTGTCTAATCAAAATTTAAAAATTAATATAACTACTCGAGTAATTTCCATTTACATTTTATCATAATTAGTCCAGGTGCTAATTAAACGGGTAATATTATGAATTACAGTCTTTTGACTCCAAATACTTAAATACCATATAAAATTACATCTATACACTGATTTTTATCAAAATCTGAGGATGTTGAAAATCTGAGCTTTTTTTTTTTTTTTAAAAATGCAAGTATTTTTCTTGATTTTTTTGAAAAAATAAATTGTCTTAAAATTTTCAGCATAAATACTTTTATGTATGCTGAATACTAATGTCTGATCAAAATCTAAAAATTAATATAAGTACTCGAGTAATTAGCATTTATATTTTATCGTAATTAGTCCAGGTGCTAATTAAACGGTTAATATTATCAATTAGTCTTTTGACTCCAAATACTTAAATACCATATAAAATGACATCTATACACTGATTTTTATTAGAATCTGAGGAAGTTGAAAATCTGAGCAAAAAAAATGCAAGGCTATATATAGCCTTGGTTTTTTCTTGTTTTTGAAAAATAAATTTTCTTGAAATTGTCAGCATAGATAATTTCATGTATGCCGAATACGAATCTGTGGTCAAAATAAAAACATTCTATAATCAGTCGAGTAATTAGCATTTACATTTTATCATAATTAGTCCAGGATCTAATTAAACGGTCAGTATTATGAATTACAGACTTTTGACTCCAAATACTTAAATACCATATAAAATCATATCTATACACTGATTTTTATTAAAATCTGAGCAAAAAAAATGCAAGGCTAGAGCCTTGGATTTTTCTTGATTTTTTTGAAAAATAAATTTTATTGAAATTTTCAGCATACATACTTTTATGTATGCTGACTGCGAATCTTTGGTCAAAATCTAAAAATTAGTATAATTACTCGAGTAATTAGTATTTATATTTTATCATAAGAGAATGTGGTAATTAAACGGTGAATATAATGAATTACAGTCTTTTGACTCGAAATACTTAAATACTATATAAAATAACATCTATACACTGATTTTTATTAGAATCTGAGGAAGTTGAAAATCTGAGCAAAAAAAAAAAAGAAAAAAAAAAGGCCAGGCTATAGCCTTGGATTTTTCTTGATTTTTTGAAAAAATAGATTTTTTTGAAATTTTCAGCATAAATAATTTTCTGTAGGCTGAGAGCGAATCTCTGGTCAAAATCTAAAAATTAGTATAATTTCTCGAGTAATTAGCATTTACATTTTATCATAATTAGTCCAGGTGCTAATTAAACGGTTAATAATATGAATTACAGTCTTTTGACTCCAAATACTTAAATACCATATAAAATTATATCTATACACGGATTTTTATTAAAATCTGAGGAAGTTGAAAATCTGAGCAAAAAAAATGCAAGGCTATAGCCTTGGATTTTTCTTGATTTTTTGAAAAAATAAATTTTCTTAAAATTTTCAGCATAGATACTTTTATGTATGCTGAAAACGAATCTGTGGTCAAAATAAAAAAAAAATCCTATAATCAGTCGAGTAATTAGCAATTTACATTGTATCATATTTAGTCTAGGATCTAATTAAACGGTCTGTATTATGAATTACAGACTTTTGACTCCAAATACTTAAATACCATATAAAATTACATCTATACACTGATTTTTATTAAAATCTGAGGAAGTTGAAAATCTGAGCAAAAAAAAAAAAAAAAAAATGCTAGGCGAGAGCCTTAGATTTTTCTCGATTTTCTTGAAAAATATATTTTCTTCAAATTTTCAGCATAAATACTTTTATGTATGCTGACTGCGAATCTTTGGTCAAAATCTAAAAATTAGTATAATTAATCGAGTAATTAGCATTTATATTTTATAATTAGTGCAGGTGGTAATTAAACGGTTAATATAATGAATTACAGTCTCCAAATGCTTAAATACCATATAAAATTGTACCTATACACTGATTTTTATTAGAACCTGAAGAAGTTGAAAATCTGAGCAAAAAAAATGCAAGGCTATAGCCTTGGATTTTTCTTTATTTTTTTGAAAAAATAGATTTTCTTGAAATTTTCAGTATGAATAATCTTATGTATGCTGAGTGCGAATCTCTGGTGAAAATCTAAACATTAGTATAATTACTCGATTAATTATCATTTACATTTATCATAATTAGTCCAGGTGCTAATTAAACGGTTAATATTATAAATTACAGATTTTTGACTCCAAATCATTAAATACCAAATAAAATAACGTTTATACACTGATTTTTAGTGGAATCTGAGGAAGTTGAAAATCTGAGCAAAAAAAAATGCAAGGCTGTAGCCATGGATTTTTCTTGATTTTTTTGAAAAAATTAAATTTTCTTGAAATTTTCAGCATAGATAATTTTATGTATGCCGAATACGAATCTGTGGTCAAAATAAAAAAAATCCTATAATCAGTCGAGTAATTAGCATTTACATTTTATCATAATTAGTCCAGGATCTAATCAAACGGTCTGTATTATGAATTATAGACTTTTGACTCCAAATACTTAAATACCATATAAAATTACATCTATACACTGATTTTTATTAAAATCTGAGGAAGTTAAAAATCTGAGCAAAAAAAAAAAAAAAAAATGCAAGGCTAGAGCCTTAGATTTTTCTCGATTTTCTTGAAAAATAGATTTTCTTCAAATTTTCAGCATAAATACTTTTATGTATGCTGACTGTGAATCTTTGGTCAAAATCTAAAAATTAGTATAATTAATCGAGTAATTAGCATTTATATTCTATAATTAGTGCAGGTGGTAATTAAACGGTTAATATAATGAATTACAGTCTCCAAATGCTTAAATACCATATAAAATTGTACCTATACACTGGTTTTTATTAGAACCTGAAGAAGTTGAAAATCTGAGCAAAAAAAATGCAAGGCTATAGCCTTGGATTTTTCTTTATTTTTTTGAAAAAATAGATTTTCTTGAAATTTTCAGTATGAATAATCTTATGTATGCTGAGTGCGAATCTCTGGTGAAAATCTAAACATTAGTATAATTACTCGATTAATTATCATTTACATTTATCATAATTAGTCCAGGTGCTAATTAAACGATTAATATTATAAATTACAGATTTTTGACTCCAAATCATTAAATACCAAATAAAATAACGTTTATACACTGATTTTTAGTGGAATCTGAGGAAGTGGTCAAAATAAAAAAAAATCCTATAATCAGTCGAGTAATTAGCATTTACATTTTATCATAATTAGTCCAGGATCTAATCAAACGGTCAGTATTATGAATTATAGACTTTTGACTCCAAATACTTAAATACCATATAAAATTACATCTATACACTGATTTTTATTAAAATCTGAGGAAGTTGAAAATCTGAGCAAAAAAAAAAAAAAAAAAATGCAAGGCTAGAGCCTTAGATTTTTCTCGATTTTCTTGAAAAATAGATTTTCTTCAAATTTTCAGCATAAATACTTTTATGTATGCTGACTGCGAATCTTTGGTCAAAATCTAAAAATTAGTATAATTAATCGAGTAATTAGCATTTATATTTTATAGTTAGTGCAGGTGGTAATTAAACGGTTAATATAATGAATTACAGTCTTTTGACTCGAAATACTTAAATACTATATAAAATAACATCTATACACTGGTTTTTATTAGAATCTGAGGAAGTTGAAAATCTGAGCAAAAAAAAATGCCAGGCTATAGCCTTGGATATTTTTTGATTTTTTGAAAAAAATAGATTTTCTTGAAATTTTCAGCATAAATAATTTTCTGTAGGCTGAGTGCGAATCTCTGGTCAAAATCTAAAAATTAGTATAATTACTCGAGTAATTAGAATTTACATTTTATCATAATTAGTCCAGGTGCTAATTAAACGGCTAATAATATGAATTACAGTCTTTTGACTCCAAATACTTAAATACCATATAAAATTACATCTATACACTGATTTTTATTAAAATCTGAGGAAGTTGAAAATCTGAGCAAAAAAATGCAAGGCCTTGGGTTTTTGTTGATTTTTTTTTAAAAAATCAATTTTCTTAAAATTTTCAGCATAGATACTTTGGGTATCAATGCAAGGCCTTGGGTTTTTGTTGATTTTTTTGAAAAAATGAATTTTCTTAAAATTTTCAGCATAGATACTTTTATGTATGCTGAAAACGAATCTGTGGTCAAAATAAAAAAATCCTATAATCATTCGAGTAATTAGCATTTATATTTTATCATAATTAGTCTAGGATCTAATTAAACGGTCAGTATTATGAATTACAGACTTTTGACTCCAAATACTTAAATACCATATAAAATTTCATCTATACACTGATTTTTATTAGAATATGAGGAAGTTGAAAATCTGAGCAAAAAAAATGCAAGGCTATAGCCTTGGTTTTTTCTTGATTTTTTGAAAAAATAGATTTTCTTGAAATTTTCCGCATAGATACTTTTGTTTGCTGAATACTAATGTCTGATCAAAATCTAAAAATTAATATAACTACCCGAGTAATTAGCATTTACATTTTATCATAATTAGTCCATGTGCTAAATGTTTTAACGTTGTTCCTATGTTGCAGACTAACGGACAAACTTACAGCAAGTAACTTATCAAACAGCCTCATATCTATGTAAACATAAGCAAAAACGTTGTTCTGTTACATAGGTAAATACACTGATGAAAATGTCAAATATAAAAAAAAAAAACATATGTTGACATAATACAGAAGTCATCGTTAGGAACAAATTCGTTTTCTTAGATGAAGACGCCTGTTCGTTTTCTATTTTGAGACAAACGATAGGAGCTTGAAATATTGTATTGTTATTGTTACGCTGTTACGCTATAATTCTCTTTCCCAATCACTATGAACGCTTTCAATAAGTGTGCTTCTGTTGGAGTCGAAAGTCCAACACATCTTTCAGTACTTACCGTTTAAAGAACCTCATAAAGACGACTAAACGATATAACACCAGATTTGTTTTCAACATGAAAAATTCTTATAATGAGTTTATAGAAAATTCTATATCTCTGACAAGAACGTCAAAAACTGAATGTTAGAGTTCAGGGTATTTTTAGCTCAAAAAAATTGTTTACAAGAGATGATGCATTACATGGACCTGATTATGGAACAAGATACTATCACTGGCTCAATAGTCGGTTGCATCAGACGCAGTGGAAGTCACGCCACAGCTCGCTAACTATGGTCGGGCTTACTACCATAGACACATCGCGTAATACTGCTTCTTTCAAAGACATTTTCTGACCTAACAAATTACTAAGTAGTTGTAGTATTCACTGACACTAGATTAGGAGAAAATATCAAAGTAAAACAAACAAATGATTGTCAAAACAAAAACAGAACATTACTATTTCATGACGGTCTCCTAACCTCCGAAGCCCAGACCTTCACTGATGCCCGACATACCCTCTCCAGGAAGGCCAGACAGTGCCAACCCTTCTTCACTACCCACGTCAGCCATCACCCGTCCAGCCGAACCCTTTACTACCAACACCGAATTCGGATTCGGCTGCTAACATCTTGGTTCAGAGGCCCATTCATCTTAACCTTCGGTGTCTCGAGTTCCACAGCAGCAAGGGATGACTCCATACCCCGGAGACAGTCAGGGTGGATACTTCATGAATACGGTCCATCTCGTCTTAATCCCGCGAGTAGTGGGATCGGACCACGATACCTCCATGACTGATCTGCTTGTACCACCTTCGGTGTTATGTGTGACATAAGATGTGGTACGGTGCCTCACAAGTACTCATCAGCTTTAACAACTCATTTTCTGCCGATGAGGGTGGTACAATCACTCCTTAAGCTGCAACATCACATTGGATATATTTGACACCCTAATGCCTTGCCCAGAGATTTCCATATTATATTCCTCAGGGTTAGTTCAATCACCTGTGTGACCCTGGAAAACCCTCAGCGGGTGGGCCTCTTGTAGATCCAACCAACTGTAGTACGTACCTCACCACCGACCGTGTTCATCATGAAGAATAGGAAGGAGTTACTGTCGACCTATTCATCATCATTCCTATAAAGTCGTACGGAAGTTCTATGACAGCGACCCGACGTTGTGGTTAAACCAATCTTACGGCCAGCATTAGACATCTGGTCCACTGTGACCCAGACAGATCATAGGCCAGGTACCATAAGGGAAGACGACATAGACCCTCACAGCAGGAGGCCCACTTGTGTCACACTGCCTCTAATCAATGATCCTGTATAGTTCTCCAAGAACCCACCATACAGAATTCTGTGGCAACGCATTCGCAACAAACGCTAACGGGTTGGGCGTAACATCTTGCATTGAATACGTTCGAGCATCACTGAGACGGTCGGTCAGTCTCTTTGTTCTTGGACATCGAGACGTCCTATGCCTAGAAACGTCCACCATGTGACTCCTGGCTGTTCACTCTCCTGCAGTGCTTCATCCCTAGTACTGTGACTCCAACCCCTATAACAAGTCATCGTCAACGCATGTCTCTTGCAGTAGGATGTACTGCGAGATCCTGCAGCACAAAACTTGAACAACTCAGGACCTTGTAAATATCTCCTCCATCCTGCAAAAGCCCCACGAGACCAGGTATCATTGTAATTCTCCCACGAAAATGTCTGCTTTACCTCTTGTACCTGCACTAGAGCCACAGTAACCTTGCCAACCTCACCTTACCTCGATGCATCCCTTTTTTTATTACTCGTCCAGCAACACCCGTAGCAGTATGCCCTGAGCTACGTCACTTATGTACTTACCCAACAGAGCACTGTGTTTTTACTCGTTTTCTGCAACCCTCTCTCGGTCTTCACCTTACCAAAAGAGCTTAGACACTTAATGATTACACACACGCCGAAATATTACCATATTTGCAACCCCCAGCACTTCTAAATGGTAAACCATATATCTCAAAATAATGCCTGTATGTGTGAATGATATCCTTGTAATCAAGAATGAAAAGTGTCTCCGATTCTGCTCGGTATAACATTTGTTAGATGTCTTCGAGTCATGGCAGTCCTCTGCAAGTTTTCAATCATTTTTGAAGAAAGATGACTCATCAGAAGTTAGTGGTCACTAGCATGAGAGAGATCTTCAAAGCAGTTTCTGTGTTAGGAAAATCAAGTGGAACTTTGTTTACAAGCATGGCTTTCTATATAATTTGTTTCCGGCAGCAGTCTTCTTTTATAGGATCCGAAAACACTGAGGAGCAGTGAGCAGAAATGAATTTGCTCAAAGGCTGTCCTCTGTTCTTAACGCTACCTCGCTAACGCGGGAAATGAAGAGTATGAAAAAAATAAAATTCTTCTATACTTGCTCGCCACTTTCCAAGTGAGCGAGGGACCGCCAGAAACTTATGAACAAACGGCTTCACTCAATTCCATCAGTTGTGTGCAATACACCGAAACCACAGCCATCCACGATCAGGTTCCTAGTCCTTTCAGTGGTTTTCCCTGGCTGTTTCATGTGACCTGGTTCAGCTCATTGGCAGAACATTGCCCCCTGTATACCACATCGCTTCAATTCAGTCTACCTCGCGCACGCCTGCACTCGAAACATTAGCCCTCCATCTCCAGTTCTGTCTCCCCTTGCTCCATGTCCCATCCACTTCTGAAGAATATCCTTTTTGTCAGCCTCTCTTCACTCATTTTCTCCATGCGTCCACATCGTTTCAGCACAAGCTCTTCAGTTCTTAACTATATTCTTTTTATTACCACCTCTCTCTCTCTCTCTCTCTCTCTCTCCCTATCAACACCTACTTACCCAAACACCTATTTCCTGCAGGTTTTCTATCATGTAACACGCTCAGCATGAACCTGCGTCCTGTTGTCTGCCACTGCCCCTGTTGGATAGTCACCTTATCTTTAAATGCCTTAGCACGTTTCAGTGGCCCTTCTTGCCGCAGCGCCTGCATGCACTCTAGGACCCGCGTTGTTTGCTCGTTTTCTTTCGTGAAAGTAAATATTCCTTCTCAATGCAGCTAGCGCAGCACACTTTTGGCAATCATCTCCGCCAAGTTCCGGATGCTTTCCACCATTGTCCTGAAACCAGTTTTTCCTGAGATATAGTTGTCTCACTCTCGTTTGACTGCAAGATAAGCGTGCTGGCCAAGGCCTTCTGAAAGTTGACTGGCTTGATCTGTTCCTAAGAGGCTGTGCTGTGTGCATGGCGTTGGTGAATTGGTCGAACAGGGAAATAACAGTTCTGACCGCACAACTGGGTCAGTTATGTCACTTTTTTTTTTTTTAGTTCCTGTGGAGGCCGTTGCAAAGCCTCCCCTCTTTTTCTGACTCCAATCCCAAAACTAACGAGAAAGACAGTCCTAGCGGGAGATGCTGCAACGTCTCCACAGCAAATTGGCCACAGTCCTGAATAGGTGTTGCGCCACATGGGATATTCAATGCCGACCCCTTGATACTCGTGGCAAACTGTGCAATCCACTCCTCTAGACTGTCCAGTCAATCGTTTCTATCACCAATCCAATTACGCCTCCGACGATCTGCTGCTTTGGGCATGCAGGGTTCTTCATCTCCGGGCACGCCACGGTCTAAAACATTTCCCCGCTGCTGGATTGCCTTCCGAGAGCCTCATGTACTTGCTATTCCCGTAGTGTTAGAGTTCTTGCACCGTGCTCACGGTCAACACCTGTCTCTACTGATCTCATCCCGGCTTTGGTTGAGGTAGGCCCGCACAACAGCTGGCTCAGTACATACTGTCAATGCTGTTTAATTTGCAGTGCCTTGCCCTACGTGTTGTCCAGCCGCTGAATGTTTCAGTCCACTTGTACTTCCTGCCGTTCGACTCTCAGTGCGTTCTGGTCTACCAACTCCTACAATTACTCCTTTTGCCGGGCCAGCCGTAGCTCGTGTGTGCTCTGTTCAAACACTTTGTATTCTGGCCAACCTGTTCCTGGTCAAGTCGGTACTAATAATGGTTTACCTGCTCCCTGGTGTTAGTACCTAACACTCCATGCAACTGGAAGTAACGCAGCCTTGGGCTGCAAGAGCCTTTATAAAGGTAATGGGTATCACCAGTGCTCTTTCACAGAAACTCCTTCAGGGGTATCTATGAATTACTTGCCCCCTCTGCTGATCTAGTCGTTCTTCCTACTGCTTAATCTGCTTCCGTAACTTCTGAGTTACCGAAACTTGAGCTGCTGCCTTAATTGGTGCTACAGTTGTTCTTTTACTTCGGGCTACTTCTGCAAGTCCTCTGTCAGGCACTGTATTCCCTCGTCCACCTCCCATTGAAGCTGCTGCTGCAAACTGGGTCAGGTTGTTGGATATCTGCAGCTGTTGCTTGGTCACTGATGATATTTGTTGATGTTGCAGCGTCAGGTTACCTCAACTGCTGCTGATTAGGTCAGAAATGATATATGCTGCAGTAGGAGGGACAGGTTATCATACCTGCCCTTGCTAGGTCAGAAAAGATATTTGCTGCTGTTGGAGGGTCAGGTTATCACACCTGCTACTATTGGAGGGTCAGGTTATCACATCTGCTACTATTGGAGGGTCACATTATCACACGTGATAATGTTGAAAGGTCAGATTATCACATCTGCTGCCAGGCCAGGTCTTCATATATGTGCCTTAGCATCGCCATATCCGCCGGGCTCAACTTCGAAGATGAATCGTCTCTCGCCGTCGCGGCTCTTGGGGTGCGCTCCTTCCTTACGTCCAGACATCTTGGCTTTCTATAATCCCACATTCCCAACACCATTAGTTATGTTGTTGTTCATAATATTTACTTGTAGGTTTTTGTTGCTGAAATAAACGTGTGCGGAGAGTCTGAATTAAAAGTTACTTTAAAAACAACACCAGATTTATTGACATGACAGACAGAAAATATGTACAATTACACTTCAGCTAAAAAAAATCACCTACGGACTTAATTCAAGCCTAACTAACACAAGGTACATGATAACCTGAAATAATACAGTGAGATGGGAGCAGTATCCTGCAGGCTGGAAAGAGGTGGCTGAAGACTGCTACAACTGGAATGTTCATGAGGACACACATGCTTTTGATTCCACTCTGGCTGTTAGAAATGTGTAAGTAGGGCCACTCCACACACATAGGAACAGTTCTTCATACAGGGAAGAGTGAGGCTACTGTAGAGACGAGATAGCTATTCATTTGAAAAATGATTGCAGAAGCACATATACAACACCCCCAGCTCACGGGAAGCAATACTTGCGATGCTCATCATGTGAGGCCTCCAGGACAGATTGGAAGATATGGTTATATAACCAGTATGTTTACTATGTTATTGCAGAATCATATTGAGATTTCTGTCTCTAGACTGAAACGAGTGATACTAAAAAAAGAGATTTCGGTACTGCACGGGTCCGAATTAGGAGAGAAATGTGATCAGTAGCATAAAAGAATGAGTACCGGAGTGAGAAGAGGAGAGAAAGTGAGTTAGAGTGTGTTGGGTGGAAATATCGGCACAAGAGTGATCACAGTTCGAGGACGAAGAAAGGAAAATTTTAATCAAGAAGGAAGAGGGTAGGCGTACCTGAGGGACACATTATGGCTAGGTTAAGAGGAAAATGTTTCATCGGTGAGTAACGTACTGCCATAACTGGGAAGAAAATTGTGCATTAGAGAGCAGAGAGAAGCAGAAAAGCTAAATAAAAAAAAAAAGTTCAATAAGGTAAAATTTGCGCCATACCCTGTCATATGCTTTACAATTGATGAGAGACACGACAAAAGAGTCAGCAAAACTCCCTAAGGGAGGAGGACCAAAGATAAGTCATGTACGGGGGAACATCACCAGTAGACCTTCCATCACAAAAACTATGCTGGTTATGTGAAAGAAGAGCATGAGATTCTAAGCAAAGGAGAGTTTCGAGAATTCTGGAGATGGCAAGAGTGAGAGCGACGGGGTTGCGGGTGAGAACGGTTGGAGGTGGGGATCGTGTCCTTTCTTAGGGATAGGCTGAGCTGAACCAAGGCGTGCTTCCAAGAACCAGGGAATATTTGAGTTCTCATAAAAGCAAATTATGCGAGCAGGGATGAACGAGTTCAGAGGCATCCACTCTATATAGACGCTCTTGTCCACCTGCACCTGAGAGAGAGAGAGAGAGAGAGAGAGAGAGAGAGAGAGAGAGAGAGAGAGAGAGAGAGAGAGAGAGAGAGAGAGAGAGAGAGAACTGCAGAGAGCTTGTGCAGATAAATAGAGGATTCTGTAGGAGGGGAATGAGGAACGATGGCAAGAAGTGGGATAATCCTAAGCAGTAGCTGAGAAAAATAACATGCAAAAAGGAGCGGTTTTTATCAGCTAGAGAGCCAGCTATAGATGGTGCAGGTGGGGAAAGAGGAGGGACGGTGGAATTGCAAAAGTCTTGAAAATATAGTTTTGATTAAGTCCCAGAAAGCTTATAAGTTGATGAAGAAGACTATCTTTCTATGAGAGCGTAAGTGACTTTCGGATAAATATTCCTGCAATGACTCTAGGTTGAGCTGAAGGATGTGTGAGATGTAGAAGTGCCAGCGCTCTGGCCCTGATGTAACATACGTCAGAACAAGAGTGATAGAACCACATTCCACAGTAAGAATGCCCGTGAACTTACGACCTAAGTTTTACAGAAAAAAAAATCTCGATTTAGAACTTACGTTTCATAAACGGAATCTATGAAGTTAAGACACGTTTCAAAAAATGAAAGAATAGTTACAACCTACATTTCGTATATATAGATTTTTTTCAGCCTTCGAACCCACTTTCCAAAACAAAGTAGCCAACAGGTATACATGTTTTCACAAACAATTAGTTTACGGACTTGTAAACTGCGTTTGACCGAGAAAAATGTCGAAACTTGCAACTCAAGTTTCACAAGTGAATAAGATGAAATATAGTATAACATGTTCACACAAAACTATATGTACCCTGCCCATGCTTGGTACAGACACTCAAAACAATGAAATCTACGGAATTACAGCTGACATATATAGAATCAGACTTTGAACCCACGTTTTCACTACTAACAAACAATCGACAGACTTACCAACAAGGATATGCAAATGAAACGGACACTACGCTTACAATGCTAAACTCACGTCTAAAATTCCTCGGGATTTCCAAATCACGAATTAGGAACCAAGACAGCATGAATGAACTAAAACGCCTCATTTTGCATACTAGAGTCTAAGTTCTCATAAATACCGTCTTCGCACACGTTAACATCTACATATTCAGAGCTCACATTTCACATAAATGTTCTATGAACTGAAATTTCATGTTCTACGTACAAAATATCTCAAATTATAATTTACATCTGATAATAAAAAAAAAAATTCTACAGATTCAACTTACAACTTTCGTTTCACAACTAAAAATGTTTATGAACTTAATACAAATATTTGGAAAATGTCTATAGACACATAACCCATGATTTGAAAATTATAATTCTCAACAGACCTGCAACCCAGTGTCACAAACAATAATATGTACAGACTTACATGATATCCTTCATTAAATTTTACACTTACAAAGCACGTTCTACAAAAGACTTCAAACTCAGGTTAAATATTTTTACAAATGGTTTATGGACTTGTAAACTCAAAATGTTTCATGACAAAATAACAAATTTACAACCTTGATTTGAGCAAACAAAGATGTAGAGTTTTGTAATCAACATTTCAAAATTCAACTACTCTACACAGACATCAGTCGACTTAAATTCATGTTTCAATAATTATCAAATACTCCCTGATGTAAAGCTCTCGTTTCACAAACACAATTGCACAGATTTACAATTTGTGTTCCTCAAACAAACTGTGAACGAACTTACCACCTGTGCTTCAGTGAAAGATGGACAGGAAAACGATCAAGATTTTCACTGAGGACCCAAGTCCTACATTAAGGTCAATATATCTAAACTCTGCACTTCACAAACAAAATGTTAACGGATGTACCGTTCCTATTTCACGAAAAAAAAAAAAAAAATACACAATCAAGCCCATTTTTCACGAAAGAAAAAAGTTGATCGAGAAAGAACTTACATAAAAGAATAAATCTGGACTTAATGAAATATCATCATGATTTTATAACTCGTATCAAAAATAAGAATGTCAACAGATTTCGAACCTACAGACAACAAAGACAACGGACTTGCATACTTCACAAGAAAATATCTAAAAAATATCTAGAAAGCTAAAACTGGCATTGAAGATCTCATACATAGCAAGGCAAAATAACATTTTCTACATATTTACAACCCACCTCCACAACTGAAAACTCTTGTGACTTACACTAACTATACGTAACTTCTTGGCAATCCCAGCTTACGTTAATCAACAAAATCTTCATTAACACAGAAGTCAATGGATTCATCAACCCACATTTTAGTTTCAACAATGCCAGGAACTTTCACTGTTATCTAGTCTGGTATAGCAACATCATCAGTGTACTAGTTTTACATAAACCAAGATGAAGTATATCACGAGACATACAGCCGGAACAACTGCATTAAATACCGAAGCGCAGTTCATTGGCGTCCCCTCCCACGACCTAACGTGTCATGGTATACTCTGCCTTCCCAAGTTATATCCTCCCACGACCCGTCCTCGCACGCTCTCTCCTCCCGAGGCTCATCCTCCCATGACTTTCACTCTCGAGGTTTACCCTCACGGTATTCCATCCTGTGGCACCATCCTCCAGCGGTCTTGCCTCCTACGGTTTCCGTTACCGAGATTTCCCTTCCATACGTCTCACCAGCCTGCGTCTCCCTTCCGTGGTCTCTTAGTCTAAACATCCTACTCTTCCGCGGTGTACATTCTAGTTTGCCTAGTATACGATGAGAACATCCTTATTCATATACCTGAACGGGATCCTAATATTTGTCAGCAGAGAGTTAAGTGTTCTTTACAAATCCCTTGCGGTGGGATTCTGGTTAGAAGTTTGGTGCAATATGCTCAGGTGCGCGCGTGTCATAACTTGAATATTCTCCACCGTTTCTAGAAGCTATCGTAAAATATCTGTTTTGGTTTTAAGAACCATGTTTTCCTGGAGAGGACCCACGGAGTACTGGCCTGCCCAACAGGACCAGTTCTGAAAATAATAAACTTGCTGACACGGTGGAAAGAAATTGAGACAAATTTCCTTGTGTCCAAATTGTTATGCATTATTTAAGGTGCCACGTTGAAATTACCATCAAGCACGACATGATATCATCCTGTACACACAAAGCGTTGTTGTTTATATAGACTATACACCTACAACCCGGGGCGTCCCGGGACGCTGAGGTGACTCGCGCACTGCGCCCGGGTGGTGCTGCTCTCACCTACACTACTACGGCGACGGCACACATCTTTGTGCTGCCGTCCTCCACAACACAGTGTGAGAGGAGTCTTTGCGGGAACAAAGACACTTCAGTGCCTTCAATGATTAATCATGAAGCATCGGGAACCAAGGTTTGGTAGAAATAAAACCACGCCCTTCATAGTAAAATGTATCTCTTACATATTTGTAACAAACAAGTTTGTAGATGACAAAGGTCGCCGTTTCAACATCGGTGAAACTAAATTCTTTTCATATTTGCGGGAATACAAAACATGCTCTAAAATGAGCCATATGGATGAGCAAAATGCTTCAGAATTCTTCAAAGTCGAGTCTTGGGGTGGTGTTTTAGAGAGGGAAAAGTAGGATAAAGGATTTGCTAAGCAAACAATAGCGTTGTGTTCTACACAGCATCTTAGATCGTGGGCGAATTCAAAATAAAAAGACGGGGGGGCACTTCCAGCTCAACCATTCGCAAGAAATAATGTTACTTATACAGTACATGTTCGGTACTGTACGGCCACTCACACCTCTACGTATTCCAGAAATATTTCCTCGTATTAACTGGTTGTAAAAAAAATCCCGTCACGTCTTTAACAGCAAAACTGTTAAATCTCTTTCAAGGCCAATAACACATCCGTCACGGCAGATACATCAAGATGCAATGCATACAATTTACACAATCATATAAACTCTCTTCATGGGGATGGTCATGATACGTTCACACGGGCAAGACAAAGAAAAACGCAAAAAATATCGGCACAACGAAAGAAAAAGCTATATCAGGTACCTAACATCCACGTACGGCTGTTTCACTCCCTAAAATACGAAACCATGAACGAAGCCTTTCATGCATTTTCCCACAACGAAATCTCAACCACGTTTCACGCTATGATGAAGCCGGTTCCACCACAGGTCAGCAGTTTCAATCAAGGGGGCGCCTTTCCCGATCACTGTACCACAATTCGACAGCGGTAGGTGGAGTTGGTTGGTCGGACTTTAGGTCGAACTGCCAGGGTCGTCAAGGCCGCTAAACTCAGGCTAAATCAAACAGCTGGAAAATCTTGAAGACCTTCCGCGAGGTTAGAAACCACTCCAAGACGGCAGACGTTCACTGTGCATGTGACCAAGGGGCTGTGAGACGGCGGGTTAGGCAAGAAAGGAGGGAATACCTACATACAACCTGGGTGCCTGATGATGCTCAGGCGGGGAAGAATTCAACCTCTGCATGTGACTGTGTTTATAACCATTTCCCCCCCGTATGTGATGTGTAATGTCTGTGAAAATGAAGGAAAACAACGGAAATTACCGACGAAAAACATCTACATTTGTTAAGCAATACACTGTTCTTCGTGAAAAAAAAATAAAAATGCAAACAAAATTTGGAATGGCAGAGCCATAGGCGCAAATCGCCATCAAGCACTCGGGTGTGGAGAAGCATCACCACCCGACATCAGGTCCAAATATGCGACCTCAGCGCCACGTTCTTACATAAACCAGAGATCAGCAACGTCCTGCTATGTGGGTGCCACTTATCACGTACCCCCGTCAGAGTATTCGCTCCCCGGACCCCCACCCATTTTCACCCCCAAAAATGTAAATATAATTTCAAAGTATATATCATTCACAATTATCATATAAATACGTTCGGAAGTTTACTCATTCCGTCATGATTACGGAGGGTAAAATTCGCCTTTAGCTGTAGCCTGATCCATGAATTATCACCCATGTTTACTGTTCTGTGACGTTAGGAGTGACAAATAGTGCCTTGTGTGCCACACTTGGCGTGAACAAGGTACTCTGGATAAACATTAGGATTCAAGTCCAATACTGACATACTTTTCGCCTCAATTACATGGAAAGTTGACAGGTACTGCTCTCTGGCACACCTGTATGCCTCTCTCCTCTGACCAGAATCATCTACGAGTCTAAACATTTTCCAGCATCACAAACAATCTTGAGAGGACCCAATGGTCTGTTGCTGTTTGAATTCCTTTGTAGGTTTATGACGGTGGAGTTGTTTCCCCAGGTCTGAATGCTTGGTCATGAGAAACTCTATACTGGAATAAGGCACCATTATGTTAGCAGCTTGTAACAGCAAGTTGGCTAATAAGTGGCGTGAACTACCTCCCAATATGACCAAAATAAAGCCCGCGACAAACTTCACAAGGAATCCGATATACGCTGCCACTCACATCCCTAGCGTCATCATACATATCCAATATACGCTGCCAGTCACATCCCTAGCGTCATCATATATATTTCATCAGGCTGTTGTGACTGAAAGCCATCAGGACATCAAGGCTTCATAGGAATGGAATAATTCAACGACATTTTCATGGCATAGCAAATCAAGCAGCGTCTTAACTCTATCGTTTTCCCCGTACTGTGTATCATGCAATGTCTTTTTGGCTGTTATGACATTGGTTTATGGTCATTACAGGGTACTACAGAAATTACTGTCTACATATGATACAATTTTCATTCACTGTGTAAAAATCTAAGGTCTTATCTTACATGCTCTTACAAATATATAAATGAACAAACCATTCTTAACATTACTAAGATGGCTGGAACAAGATGAACATAGGATAGGATGTTACATTGTTTTCCAGGCATTTTACCTCCTAAAATATGGCTTCTAGTCATCTCAATGTTCATAAATCCTGGTATTCCCATCTACTGTGAACTTTACATACTGGAACAAGTCATTCAGTCTTGTCAAGAACAAATCAAAATTTGAATGGATTGGCCGAAAATGTTAGCCATCATCAACACATCTGAACCTTATATTACCTAATTTTCTCGTGCGAGTTTGAGATAAGGGATTGCCTGACGGCCATGCCAAACCTCTGAGTATTAACCACTGAAAGTAGATCATGAGTTATCTATAAGCAAATTAATATATCTAACAACATAACTGCTGAACCAATAACCTCCAGTTGAAAATAGGAGATACACTTAAGATCGAAAACCCTAAACTGTACAATTATAATCCAAATTTAGGGATATGCGCTTGCTGACCAGATCTGCACTATTACAGTTGGACGAGTCAGAGACTGTGCTAACAGATGACGGTAGCAATTATACTATTCTGACAGTTTCTATGCTACTGATCCTACAGAGACTGTGTAATAAGTGGTATTGCATTACTGATTTTATAAGTCTAACTAGACCAGCAAAATCAAGCGGTGTTGGAATTTGAATCCCACGTTTTTTGATGCTATGCTTTCCTTAAAGTAATAATCTATGTTGTTTGTTGGACTCTCTCAGGTTGGAAATAAAGTTTCTTGTATATGTCATGATCAGTCAGCAGTTTAAGGATTTTTCGTTTATACAGTAATCACTCTTATTCATAATGATTAAAGCATCTGATTTGTCGACTTCTGTTAACGTAAATGTTACTAACAGTTTTCAGACTGCGAGTAAAGACCCAAGAGGTGTTGAGGACAGGAGCTATCACATTACCTGCACAAACCACACTGCACTATGCCAGGTATAGGGTCACTTACCGTCGTTGCCACTTTCTATCTGGAGCAGAAGGTTGTCCGTTTTTACCAGATTAATTTGTCCACTGACAACAAACAGCGAGTGTCCACAACTAATGTTTTATCCAAGACGCTAATGTCATTTGGAGGTTGAAGTTTGCTCTCAAGTGGCTATTTTCTATTCAGATTTTCAGCTGCTTCTGGTGATGTGCGGTTCTCAATGTTGTTTTCATGTGAGACATAACAAGGGAGCTGACTATCTTGAATCATGGTATCACTCAGTGATCCTTTCTTTACATGTAATTCACGAAAGATCTCGCAACTTTTCTCTGCTTTATCAATATCTGATTCGTTTATTGCACAGAGAACTGTGTTTTCATCAAATATGGCTACAATGTACGCCATCAGTACCTTCTTGCAAGGTACCTCTTTGTTTCCATCAGCTGTGCTACAGTACAGTGTCCATTGAGGTTTCTCATGGAATGTCTAAGTGAACAAGTAATCCCGAGCTCCTTGCTTTCAGATGGACCACTGTATACGGATGATCGTCAACACACAGACATGACCCTGTTAAATGTACAATGACGCGACCAAGGACCACTTATGAACTTCAACTGCGTGGTATCTTAAATCGTCAGCATGTTGAAATAAAAAATGTCTCACTCTTTGAGTAGATATGTGAGCTGCCTGCATCATTACTCTGGCATTCCCTGAACTCTTCTTTACAGTATTAATGGAGGACAAATACCTGCCACTATTCAAGTTCACGATCTAGTCTTATAATCTGAACCGCCTAAGTACGATGGACGGTGTAAGAGCACACAACTTGCACAAGAAAGGAACGAGCCTCGGGTGTGATGGCGCATCGACGACCTGTCAGGTTAAAGGCCAGGCCATCAGTCCAAATGAATGTACTGTCGTGCTCAAGGAATTACGAGTAAGAAATAAATATAAGTGAAAAGCAAGTTATAACCTACGTAACTAACTTATCTTCACAGTATGGATTGCTGTGGCAAATTTACCCGTTGCAGCTATTTGATATAGGCCAACAGACCGAAGCAGATGATTTACTTTTACCGAGAGAATATGGATCTAAAACACCAGTATATCTAATGCCAACAGCATAAGAGTGATGCAATAAGTGTTAATCAGCAAGTCAATACGGGCCAAGATGAAGACTAGGTATGGTGTGCATAGTAGAAGAGCACGGACCAATACACCAGACTGAAAACAAGTAAGATGAGTGGAAGGACATATCTCCGCACGACCGTCACAACCAATACTTGAGTCCATCCCCTTCGGGTCTTCTCCCAGGCCCTTCCTCCTTTCGGCACCACCTTGCTGGGCAGGAGCTCCAGGCCCACGTGCAGTATGATGATGAAGAAGAGCATGAAGAAGCAGGAGAAGAGCCAGACGTCGATCATCTTGACATAGGCAGTGGACGGGAGCGAGTCCGAGGTGTTGCTGAACAGGGTGAAGAGCACCAGCATTGTCGTCAAGCTCACCACCAGCCGTACCTGCCAGATACAAACACCACGTCACGACGATGTTTCTCCTCGCCCGTCCACTGGGTGGCCAGCCATTCGTCATCCTCACCCGTCTAGTGGGTGGCCAGCCATTCGTCATCCTCACCCGTCTAGTGGGTGGCCAGCCATTCGTCATCCTCACCCGTCTAGTGGATGGCCAGCCATTCGTCATCCTCACCCGTCTAGTGGGTGGCCAGCCATTCGTCATCCTCACCCGTCTAGTGGGTGGCCAGTCACTCGTCCTCAACCGTCTAATTACTGGTCGGCCACTTATCCTTATCCGTCTTATAAGTGGCCTGCCACTCGCCCTAACCCGTCTTATGGGTAGCCGGCCACTCTCCCTAACCCGTCTAGTTAGTGGCCGACCACCCGTCTTTCTCAACCGTCTTGTGAGTGGCCGGCCACTTGTCCTCACCCGTCTTGTGAGTTGCTGACCACTCATCCTCACCCGTCTTGTGAGTGGCAAGCCACTGGTCCTTCCTCACTCGTCTTCTTAGTGGCCGGCCACTAGTCCTTCTCACCCGTCTTGTGAGTGGCCGGCCACTAGTCTTTCTCATTCGTCTAGTGGGTGGCCGGCCACTCGTTCTTCTCATCCGTCTTGTGGGTGGCCGGCCACCAGTCGTCCTCACGCGTCTTGTGGGTGGCCGGCCACCAGTCGTCCTCACGCGTCTTGTGGGTGGCCGGCCACTTGTCGTCCTCACCCGTCTTGTGGTAGGCCGGCCACCAGTCGTCCTCACGGGTCTTATGGGTGGCCGGCCACTAGTCCTTCTCACCCGTCTTGTGAGTGGCCGGCCACTAGTCTTTCTCATTCGTCTATTGAGTGGCCGGCCACTCGTTCTTCTCATCCGTCTTGTGGGTGGCCGGCCACCAGTCGTCCTCACGCGTCTTGTGGGTGGCCGGCCACTCGTTCTTCTCATCCGTCTTGTGGGTGGCCGGCCACTTGTCGTCCTCACGCGTCTTGTGGGTGGCCGGCCACTAGTCCTTCTCACCCGTCTTGTGAGTGGCCGGCCACTAGTCTTTCTCATTCGTCTAGTGAGTGGCCGGCCACTCGTTCTTCTCATCCGTCTTGTGAGTGGCCGGTCACCAGTCGTCCTCACGCGTCTTGTGGGTGGCCGGCTACCAGTTGTCCTCACCCGTCTTGTGGGTGGCCGGCCACCAGTTGTCCTCACCCGTCTTGTGGGTGGCCGGCCACCAGTCGTCCTCACGCGTCTTGTGGGTGCCCGGCCACTTGTCGTCCTCACGCGTCTTGTTAGTGGCCGGCCACTAGTCCTTCTCACCCGTCTTGAGTGGCCGGCCACTAGTCTTTCTCATTCGTCTAGTGGGTGGCCGGCCACTCGTTCTTCTCATCCGTCTTGTAGGTGGCCGGCCACCAGTCGTCCTCACGCGTCTTGTGGGTGGCCGGCCATCAGTCGTCCTCACGCGTCTTGTGGGTGGCCAGCCACCAGTCGTCCTCACGCGTCTTGTGTGTGGCCGGCCACTCATCCTACCTATCTTTCTAGAGGGTGGCGGGCAATTCGTCCTCATCCATCTAGTTAGCAGTGTAGGGAAAATGATTAGGCATCATAACAGCCCATTCTTAATTTGCCATCGGGATAATAAAGAAATCATGCATGCAATAGCTTCCCTAGTAGTATGTGATCTACTTGGGTAATAGAGGGGGTCTACAAGCAGACAATTCACGAAAACGTTGGCCGGAGTCATATCTATAGAAGAGGACGAGAGAGAATTAACACTGCGGGGCAGGGAGAGTGGGTCAAGGTTTGAGGTCAAACTGGGGAAAGTTCGTTAGTTGAATTTCTATGGACTTGATCTGTTAAGTAAGCATGAAGAGTTGAGAGTCTTTCCAGAACTGAGATAAACCATTCCTTTGTATGCTCGAATCAACAGTTCAGAAGAATAGAATTTCCAGCCACCGTAAAGACCTCCCAATTCCAGAAAGGCATTTCTAGCCATCATGTGCTGTGTGGTTTCCAAGGGAAATCAGATGTCATAATGATACAAAATATGTTTATCGTGTTGAGTGGTGGAATCATAGAGGCCTCTGAGGGGGTGGGAAAGGTGCGAGGGGTTTTGAGAAGTGAAAGAAACTGGCTTTTCAAAGCACTGAACAGAAGTAGGCCAACGTCTGCCCTTCTGGGATGGTCTGTCCAAATTTGATATGACCGAGGGAAAAGTGACGAAAAGACGTTGATGGATTAAGTGATGAAGCAGATCTGGAAATAGTGGAGGAATGTTGAGTCATCAGCATACGGGTGCTTCTGGTCACCTGTTGAAGAAATGAAATCGTTATTAGAAACTGAGAGCTTAGGAAAGAAAGCAGAAGCCTGAGGAATAACCGCTGTTCACAGAGAAATGCGAGGCTGATCCATCAATACTTGTGGAGAGACCGACTGATGAGGAAGTTAGATATGAAAGAACACAGTGAAGGAGGAGAGCCTAAAGAGGTGATCAGATGGTGATCAGATCTTGATGCCAGACCCTACCGGCAGCTTTTGACATAACACGAGATACAAAATAGGATTCCCCAGAGTCTTTCAGAAACGATGATCTGACACACAGGTGAGATACCAGAATACATCTCAGGTGGATCACGCCTCGCGAAAGTCATCTTGTGATCAGTATGACTGATTGAGCTTCACGATGTTCCAGGAAATGAGAATTGATGCGAGGCTCGAGGACGTTGGAAAAAGTACGAGTCAAAGCAACAGGTTTGAACGATAGTGTAACACATGTAAAATAGTTTTACGTGTAAGAAGATACCGTCACACCCGTGAATTACTACCGCACCCGTAAGAACCTGCCTTACCCGTAAGAAACCGTCACACCTGTAAGGTGCTACCTCACCTGTAAGAATCTAACACATATGTAAAGTGATGCTTCACCTATTAGGTGCTGCCTCATCTGTACGACACTGACGCATATAAGGTGCTAATTTACCCGTAAGATACTGCCGCATTTAAGGTGGATTTACTTGTAAGATACTGCCACATATGTAACACGATGCTTTACTTACCTGTAAGATACTACCACATATGTAGCGTGATGCTTCACCTGTAAGATACTGCCGCACATAAGATGCTGACTTACCTGTAAGATACTGCCGCACATAAGATGCTGACTTACCTGTAAGATACTGCCGCACATAAGATGCTGACTTACCTGTAAGATACTGCCGCATACGAGGTGCTGACTTACCTGTAAGGTACCGCCGCATATGTAAGGTGATGCCTCAACTGTTAGATACTGCCTCACTTCAAGAAGCTTGCTAACCTGGAGGGCATCGAGCCTGATATAGAGAGTGACGTAGCCTATGGCGAGGAGCATCAGGCTGGGGCAGTACAGTGACATAATGGTGGTCGTCCAACGGCGCTGCAGCTCGTACCTCACCTGTCCCCGGCCAATGCACGCAACATGTGAATAACAACAAACACGACGAGGTTGCATGCAATTTCCATGGGAATGAAGATGAATCTAACAATAAATCACGTATAAAATCGACAACGCGTTGAGGTATGCAACATGTGTTCTTTTGATCTGGTGTATAATTCACTTCTCAACTATGACAGGGAACGAGAGAAGATCGACTGTGCGTCAGGCAACAGTTCTGACCTGGAGGACGCTGAAGGTGTTATGAGGGTTGCCCCGCTCGACGACCTCTACCCAGGTTCTACCCACCACGTATTCTGGCAGCTCAGACGTCTCGTAGCTGACGATCTTTGACCGTTCAGGAGAAAACCTGACCAGCTCCTTCCTGACGCCCATCTGCAGCAGCAACGTACACTCCTGCGTGTCGAAGGGGTAGTGGAAGACGTTGAACGAACACGCGAAGCTGCCACTGTGGGAGGTGAAAGAGTAGGTGCTGATGCCGTCGCAGAGAGAGTTTACATGAGAAAGACATACAACAGGAGGCCTGATTGGCCCTTGACTGAGCTGTCTGAAAAATATGTAATTCCGCTCAGCAGTTTATTTAAGCTAACTCCAACTCCTCGCTGCTGCACATTAGCCTCCTAGTGTCCCCGTTAACGCTGTCGTTTATATAGTTTATTTCTGGTGTTTTTTTCTCAAGAGTATACCATAATCTATAACATATTTGTCTCAACTACTTTTGAAGGTATTCATAGTCTTAGCATTCACGACGTCTGACGGTAACTTGTTCCAGTGCTCAACACACCTATAAGAAGAGAAGCTTTTCTCCACGTCTCTACTACATCTTTCAGCTTTATTGTCCTGGTAACCGTGTTTTCTTGTATGTCTAAAAGATGTTCGTGATATATCATCGAACTTGTTCAGAATTTTGAACACTTGGACTAAGTTGCCGCGAACTCTACGTATGCCAGGTTTCTAAGGATGGGATCAATTTTGTTGCGCGTCTTTGTACTTGCTCTAATGATTCTTCGTCTTTTTTATAGTTTGGGGACCAAAACTGGACTGCATATTCAAGGTGTGTTCTTACTAGAGAATATCAAAGTGAGATAATTGTTTCTGGTGTCTTGTAATCTATGCTCCTGGTTATGAAACATAACATTTGGTTGCATTTTTTTACTTGCTGTTTGACACTGTTTACTGTACTTCAGATTGCTGCTACTGACAACTCCAAGGTTTCTTCGCTTACTTTAGTTAGAGGGTTTCCGAAATGTTTGTAGTCGTAAAGTATATTCTTGTCTCCAAAGTGCATAACTCTACACTTGTTTACATTAAACTTTTTGCCTCCTGTTTGACCACGTCTGCTTGTAAGTTAAGATCTTTGAATCATTTCGCAGTCGCGCTTGTTTACAGCTCCTCCTCCTAGTTAAGTATCGTCAGCATATTTAGAGATATTAGATGAGAGACCCGAGTTCTAGGTTATCATTAGATACTATGAAATGAATTGGACCTCGGACCGACCCCTGTGGCACGCCATTCGTTACGGCTAGCCAGTTTGAGGCTTCGCCATTTACAACTACACGCTGCTTACTTCCGGTAAGCCAGTCTCTGATCCATGTACAGTGTTCTTCATCGATTCCGTGTGCTTTATGTAAAAGTCACTTGTGAGGTACTTTATCGAAAGCCTTATGGAAATCTAAATATACTGTATCAGACGGTACGTTTTCGTCCCAATTTTGATAACATTAAATAATTCCAGCATATTCATCAGGCAGGATCTCCTTTTGCGGAAGCCGTGTTGATTGTTCGATATAATGTTGTGATCTAGAAACGTGATAGTGTTACCTCGAATTATTTCTTCCAACATTTTACCTAACACTAACGTGAGGTTAATTGGGCGGTAGTTCAAGGCACACTTTTTGTCTCCTTTTTTTATATATAGGAGCACCATTTGCTAGTTTCCAGTCAGTTGGCACCTGACCATCCGATAGAGGTTTGCTGAATATTTTTGATACGGGGTATATCAGCTGTTTCCCGTCATCATTCAAAATTCTTGGAGCCAAGTCATCTGGTCCGTTGGACTTCTTAGGCCTTAACTGGTCCAGGTATTCAAGTACTTCAGGGCTCTTCTTCATCAGATCCTTGAAACATTTTCACTGGTTGCGGTATTCGAGATGTTTCTTCAAATGTGAATAAGGAGTCGAGAGAATAATTTAGTATAGAAGCTATTTCCTTTTCGTCAGTAATGTCATGTTAATTTCGAAATGGTCCAATTCCTTCTTCTACTGTCTTCCTTTCTCTTATATAATCGAGGAATTTTTTAGGATCATTCTTAACTTTCAAGGAAATCCTTTTTTCTTCTTCGCCTTTACTCTGTCTTATAACCACCTTACACTCTTTGGATTTTGACTAATTCCTGGCGATCTTCATCGGTTCCCACTGAATTGAATTTCATGTTTTCTTCTTTTGGCAAACTAGTCCTTTTAGTCTCCTATTCATTCATGATGGTTTTGAAATATTGCAAGTTCTCTTCGCAATTCGTGGAATATATCTATTTTCAATCTCGAATAGTGAATATCTTTAGAAATATTCCACATTTCCTCTACTTTGTGAATCTTCAAGTGGTGCTGCGAATTGAGAGAGAGAGAGAGAGAGAGAGAGAGAGAGAGAGAGAGAGAGAGAGAGAGAGAGAGAGAGAGAGAGAGAGAGAGAGAGAGAGATGCAGAAATCCTCCGAGAGGAAGACTTAACCCACCCTCATGACAAACAACTCTCATATGCGCCATGGAGGAAACGTCTTGTTTCTGAAAGGATATGAAGATATACTTCTGACAAAAATACTTTCAAATGTAAGGCTATACACAAGGAATGTCCTGCCTACTAAACCATGAATTTCACATCTCTGATAATGAAAAGAAATTAATTTTGTACATGTCTTTGTTATCTCATGGGCTGACAACGTGAAAAAAGGACATGCCTGTGTTATCTCATGGGCTGACAATGTGAAAAAAAGGAGTGAAGTGTCATATGATGTGTATCTGAAGAATCTGGTGCCGTCTAGAGGGGGGAAAAAAAAAAAACTTGATACAGATCTGAACTTAGTGCTAGTGTTATCCGAGCTTACTATGCACATGCACGTGTTGCTGTCCTGCTGTGATGGTGGGCGTGTGAGTGATATGGCCGTGCTGGGCACGGTAGTGGCGGCTCAGGTCGAGCTACCACGGTACACCAGGTAGGAGGGCGAGGTAGAGCTTACCTGTACTGGTGGCGCAAGACGACAGTGGCCGAGCTACCGGGATACACCAGGTCTGTAGGAGGGAAACATGTGCAAACACCAGCCCCAGCTCTTCTTCACCACCAACCACCACATAACTTGGTATTGTTCTCCAGTAATCATTGTGTACATGACATTTCTCATCACCAACCACTTCACACGTCACATTTCTCATCCTTTTGCATACACGGTACTCCCCAACTCCGCCCACTGCATAGATAATACTCCCACCTCCATACACAGTTCCTACTAGCTATCACCCTACACAGCATTTCTCACCTTCAGCCGCTGCATGCAAGATCTCTCTTACCAACCAACGGCTGGAAACATAAACATGGTATTTCCCTCTAGCCCCTATACATGCATGCTTTTCCACTAAGAGATGTCATCAATAGTATTTAGGAATGGTACAAGCTCAAACCTAGGGCAAGTCCCCTCAGGTGGATACACAGACATGCGGTGGTGGGACTGACAGGCGTTAAGACACGACAAAGGACTATCTCTGCATAGCCCCAGCACTGCTAAATTTCATACTAAATTCTAACCTTCAGTTTTTGGGTTATGGCATCTCTAGGGTACTCTAACGTGGCCCAGACAACACATGGTATATATATGTGGACGATGTGACGTGACGACCTGAGGCACCACACTAAAATGTGACCTGGTGAGATGGTAATTTGCCTATGCTGTACGGTATCTGTTAGATAACACAGTCGTGACACGTGTGGAGAAAGTTTCATCATAAAGTATAGTGATGGATGGATATACAGTAAAGAAGAATCTTACCCATTAACACGTCGTTGAAGTCAGGATCCAGAGGATAGTCGGTCTTATTGAGGTACATTTCGTCCCTGAGCAGCTTAATATCCCCTTTGTACAAATTTGGGAATTCTATCCTGGGTCTCCAAATTTTGAGCATTTCTTCCGGTGTGAGGATATTCCACTCCATAGTATCCCTCAGGTTCAGGTACTTCAGACGCAAGTCCTTCCACATCAACTCTAAACTGAACTCCATACTGACAATTCGACTGACGTCACTGACTCGCACAAATCTGAAAATCTCGACCCTGGCATCTACTTCGATACCTTCACCTTCATTGCCTTTGTCAGGAGGTCTTCGTGTTCGGTAGCCTTTGGGAACCAGGAGGAGGGTACAGCTTTCTTCATCGCTGAAGTCTGAACAATTGTCCCGGTCATCGCATCGACCTTCCTTCTGGATGCAGTCGCCATTAGCACATGTGAACTGCGAGTTGAGGCAAGCAGAAAGACTTAGTTCCACTTGGCTTTTTCTGGGATAATCACAGACTGAACGAGTCAGAGTCCATTTCTGGCGACCAATAGGATAACTATTCTCTGTTTCTGGTGTCATCGTAGCCAAAGACTGCTCAGTTCTTGTATCCAGGATTTCCCAGTCACCATCAGCGTTTATGAAGATCATGTTACCGTAAAATCCATGAAAATAGGGTTTTTCAGCTCTGTACCCGAGGACCTCATAGAAGGTTTCCGTTTCCTTTTCGTGACACAGACCACGAAGGCGGAGTGGCATGCCAATTTTCTTCTCACAAGGAGTGCAGGCAGGCCATTTGAGGGTGCATTTAGTATCAACCCACAAACCATTAGGACGGAACATAAGAATGCAGTTTTCACCCTTGAAACCATTAGGTTCCAAAACTTCAAAAGACGTTTCTTCGATCACAGAGTCGTCCAAGAAGGTTCGCCACTTTCCCTCTCTTTTTTATCCGTCAACCCAAGCCACAAGTGATAGTTTGAGGAACAGGACTTAGTAAACTGGAGAGACTCCTCATAAAGCTTAAAATTCGCCTCGCTCGTTCTGGGTCCGAACACTTCATAACCAACTCTGTGACAAATAAGCTGCGACTCACCCAAAGACCGCATCTCAGGGAAAATCACATATTCATCGGTTCTTTGGCAGAGTGTATCCAGGCGTTGTGAGTCGACAGTGGCTCCTAATACCTCCATCTCCTCTCTGTCAGAGGAAAAGACATTGCCGTTCATGTTGGTCCGGCAGGACGCAATGTCTTTCACTTCGACGTCGCTGAGGACGCTGTCCCAAATATTGACTTGTGCGATGTGACCTCGGAATATCTGCAGGACATCGTATCCACCAGCGAGAAGGTCCTGCTCCTGGCCTAAAATGAGGGTGCTGTTCAGAGACAGCGGCAGGACCTGGGTGTGCAGATCCCCCCGCACTCGCTCTTCACCATCCACAAAAGCGCGGTACTGGCCATCATTGAAGATATGGCAATAATGGACCCACTGGTGGAGGGCTACGACCGTGGTGAAGTTGGGGAAACCGTACTGTCTATTACCGTTGTAGTAGACCCCGTTGGTGTTTCCCTCACGGTCTGTAAAATGCATCATGGGTTCAATGCCTCATAAGGGAGGAAGAAGAGATTCATGAGTTATCCCACTACAGTTTGGAGAAGAGAGTCATAAGTAAATCATAATATCTTTCGAAGTATCTCAACGGAAAGTAAGATACATTTATGTTAGTTATTCACTGTAACAATAGAGGTATACTGTATAGGTTTCTCCTGAACGAAAAGAGTGTAAAATATAAAAAAAAGAATCCTACTGAGGCAGGAGACTTACATGTGAAGATAACGTTGTTCATGAAGTCTGATTCGGCCAAGGAGACGTGTACCTCATAGCTGGTAAGAGTGGCTGGTCGCACCCTGTAGCAGATGCTCGTCTCGCTGCTCTTTCCACCGTTCTGCAGAGACAGTGAGAGCAAGGGAGTGCAGTGCTTTCGGGACACTCTCTCATACGTCTATTCACTATATATGTGATCAAGAAAACATGTTAAATCAAAAGTCGATATAACTGAAAATTAAAGTACAAATCAACTACAAAGAAAGTATAAATCAACTACAAAGACAGTCCTTCTCTCTTGGGGACTTAAGAGAATTAGTTGAACTATGATCCTTGTAACTTGCATGATGATGACAAAAATACATTGTTCTATATCCTTCAAACACTACTCCATATACCCACGTTCTCTCTCTTGCGTTCCTTCATCTAATTTCCTAATTTCTGTCCTAAACTGCTTCTCTTGCTGGGGTAAAAGTAATCTGGTCAAGTGCAATGTTCTTAGAACACAATATCTATAAACTTCCTCTTGACTTCCTTTAAAGATTTTGTTTCAAACTCCTCGAAGCGATAAATACATACACTTGGCAATAATTTCCAACCTTTTATGGAAATTTTTCATCACAATATTAGGTAAAATTTTCTTTAAAAAAGAGAGGAAAAAGGAGGGGCTTCTATTCAGATCTCCAATGCATCTGTCCTTGAAGCAGCTGCAAATTACGTCGTACAGTGAGTTGATTCGTCCTTGTATGGTGAACTGTTCATTACAGGTCGGTGGGAACTCTTCTTCTTCATTATTAATGAGGTGCAATCGAAATTTCACATAACATCAACTCTACTCTTTCTCACTTCTGAGAGTGTACCAGTCTCTACCACGTAGCGTTTCTTTTCTCTCTTTTTATGCGCATTATTGTGGCCTTTGATCCCGAGAGCTGGCTGCTTGGATGTCTCCTCCGATAACTAAGTCACGTCATACCCAAAGAGCCACGGCATCCCACAGACATTATGAAAGCAGTGGCAGCGCAGGAATCACCGATTTGATGTTGCTTCTTTTCATCCATAACCGGACAATGGAACTCTCTACGCTCTTGTACTTTTCCCGACTGCTCTAATCCATCTTCCTTGAAGCAGTTGATATATCATCACTTCAGGAGCTGGTGACAACTTCGTTTATTCTTCAGCATCAGGCCCGACTTTCAAGGAGCATCTTTGAAAGTGGCTAGAGTCCTTCTTATATACAAGACAAAGCAAAAGGACGAGTAATGTGCAAAGGAGAAACTTTCTAAGTGGAAGGCAAGACGAGTCACTGGGAAAAGGCTAAGCAAAGTATTTTTTTTTTTTTTTTGCCACTTAGCACTAGACTGGGGGAAAAGTGGATAGACTACTTGATAGGGCATCTGATACTTTCCCTTAAAGTAGATGAAAGATACAAAGCAAGCTGGAATAACCGGAGGAAACTCCTTCACTGGCTCGAAAATTAGCTAAAAGGAAGGAAGTAGTCTACATTCCATCACTATTCTGAAACTAGCTTTGAGCTGCGCTAGATAAGGTCTAAAGGCAAATAACAAAGTATATATGAAGTCAGTGGGTTACGCACCAATCAGAGAATAGCTGGTACTGACCTGATTTCAATGAAACATGAAAGAATTGATTATGTTGCTATTTACTCAATCGATTCAACAGTATTAGTACTGAACAGGTGCTTGAAGCAGAAAGGAGCTTAACAACTAGGGAGAGAAAAACAAAGAAAGAGAAGTCAAAAAAAATATGAAGAGATACTTCAATACTAGCAGTGTAGTGAGAATGAAACGGCGTAAAGCACAGAGGCAACTGGTTAAAAAAAAATCATGAAAAAAAGGCGAGCGAATAAAGACTTATGAGTTCATAAGATCCTTTATCTATGGACAAATAAGAAACCACACACACACACACACACACACATATACACACACACATAGGCTATGGGATTCATAGGAAAGAAAAACAGAGGAGAGGATGATGAAATGACACGTGAAGAACTGAATAAAATGTTCGAAATTCCTTTTAGAGTGGAAGATACTTTAGCCCAAACACCATCGAGATGGAATGGAAATGAGGTTAAAAAAAAAAAACCCTGAAATATCTGATTTGGAAAAGATTTAAACGTAATACTAAAAGGTCTTGATTCATACAAGGCTTGATCAAGGTCCTGATAAAAATTTCACCATATGTGCTAAAGCTGTAAAAGCTGTGTGCAGATACACAAGACCAACTTCTTGAAATATTACTCCAGATGTTGCTGGAGAAAGGCAAAGTGCCAAGGGAATGGGAAAAGGACAAACGTCATACCCAGCTACAAAGGTGAAGATCGGGAAGAGGCGCCGAGTTGCGGACCAGTCTCTCTGATGAGTGTGGTCCGTAAGGTACTGAAAAAGTTAATCAGAAAACAAAATGAATGACTTTCTACAAAGGAGAAGATATTATCTAAGAAGAGAGGCAACACAGTCTTAGGGTAAGGAGGTCATGTGTAACGAACCTCTTTGATTTCTATGAGAAAGCGGAGTTCCGTCTTGAACGAAAGGGAAGGCTGGGTAGATTGCTTGTATTTTGACTGCCAGAACGCACCTGGTAATGTACGGCAGAGGAGCTGATGAAAGAGCTAGATCACCAGGCAGAAATAAAGTGAACACTCCTCCAACAGACAGATCATCTCAGTGGAAGGGAACACAGGACCCAAGGTAGAGGAACCTTCTTCAAATGGGTCAAGATGACCAGCGGAGTACTACAAGGTTCTGATCTGGAATCATTATTCTTTGTGATTTATGCGAACGACTTGCCTAGAGGGACGGACTCCTAACTGAATATGTTTACAAATGATGCAAAGGTAATGACGGAGGTGACCTAGACTGACATCACTGATTGTCTGATACATGGCTAATGAAGTACAACCCGAGCTTATGGAAATGGGACAAAGTAAAAATTGTCAGTATGATCATCGTCCATCAGGAAATAAGCCTCAGCATTCTGTGTGTGAGGACTTGAGAGTCGGCACTGTCCCTAACCTGTAGCCAGAGTGCCTTATTAGGAAAATTGTTAGGAGATACAGCGTCAGCCGGCAAATATTAGAACAGCTTCCGAGTATGTGGATAAAGAAATATTTAGCAAGCTGGTTATATCCTCCATAAGGTCAAAACTAAAATATGATTCTTAAGTTTGGTCACCGCGCCTGAAGAAGCACAAAAAGCTAACAGAGAAGGTCGAGAGGAAGAAAGAAAGATGGGACAAGAATTAAGAGACATGAGTTACAAGGAAAGGCTAGAGGTTTTTAATTTGCCCATTTTGGAAAACAAAAGAGTGAGGAATGACCTGATCACAACCTTTAAGTTTTTAAGAGGTCAATGAAAAAGTCAGTGAAAGTTTTCCAGGGATGAAGGGACAGAGCAAACAGAGGAGAAGATGTAAAGAAATACTTTTATAGTACGAGTGGTAGATGAATGGAACAGAATGACTGAGGACATGGTTAACATAGACACCAGGCATAGACTTAAGAGGATGTATGTATAATAGCAGGTAAGGTTAAAGAGATGGGCCCCTAGAGCGTAAAACCCCCTCACCGTACAGTATGAATAGATAAATACTAACGCAACGAACGAAGAACACACTTGAGACACACTTGAATACACGTAACACAGAGAACACACAGAACGCAAGCAGCACACACAACACACATATATCACACAGAATACAGTGACGGTCGTGGAAGACCCACAAATAATACACTGGACAAACAACACCAAATTTAGAGACGCAAAACCCACACAACAACTACACAAAAACTCTAGCGACACACCGGCAACAGTAACATGCACCAACCCACAATGAATATATATCTGCGACACCCGCACCTCTTGCGCTCGATGTTACCGTATCTGAAAACGACGGCTCGAGCCTTGAGAACGACGTTATCTCCTCTCAAAACGACGGCTCGAAACTTGAGTACGACGTTATCGCCCCCTTGAAGACGACGGCTTGGGTCTTGAGCACGACGTTGTCGCTTCTGAAGACGAGACAGCACGAGTCTTGAGTATGACGGTTCGACTCATGTTCTTGATGTCCTGACCTTTGATCTGAACCATAAGAGCCAAGTGAAAGGCCAGGCCATCATACCCTGAGCTCGTAGCGTGGTGCTCAAGGTCAGTGCCGCCGCGGTTCTCAAGGGCAGTACCTTGATGCTCAAGGGTTGCATTGCGGTGCTTAAGAGCAGTTCTGTGGTGCTTAAGGGCCTTACCGTGGTGCTAAGGTTATACTGTGGTACTAACGGACCTACTACCGTGGTGCTGAAGTTATACTGTGGTGCTCAATGGTCCTACCATGGTGGTCAAGGGTTGTACTGTGGTGCTCAATGGTCCTACCGTGGTGGTCAAGGGTTGTACTGTGGTGCTCAATGGTCTTACCATGGTGGTCAAGGGTTGTGCTGTGGTGCTCAACGGTCTTACTGTGGTGCTGAAAGGTTGTACTGTGGTGTTCAAGGGTCGTACTGTGGTGCTAAAAGGTTGTACTGAGGTGCTCAATGGTCGTGCCGCCATAGTGAAGGGTCGTACCGCGGTGCTTTAAGAGTCAAGCACATGCCACAACCACTTACCTTGAGGGACATGTTGTATCTGACCCAGACGTCGTCGCGAGGTGGTGCCCACATGTCCACCTGCAGACCGAACACCTTCACGTGCACGCCCTCGCCCGGCCCAGCACCAGACGAGCCCTCGCCCCTCACGCCTGGCACGACTATCGTGGCTGGAGGAGAGGCACAAAATGACATTATAGTTGGCGGGAGAACTCTATGCAGTTTCAGCTTTTCTCTTTTTTCTTTTTTTAGGCAAACGGCAATACATGGTCAATAAAGGTCATAAACAATCAGAACCACAACAAGGTAAGTGTTCCCCAAAAATTTCACGTGACAAATTGTGTCAGGTCAAGGCAAGAGTGTGCTTTAAATCATCGGCTTTGCGGCTGTGGACGCTGGTCAGCAGAGAGAGGTGTGTACACCAGCACACCTGGTGCACTCCATCACTCACCCAAGGCCTTCGTCGGCTCAGGACACACTCTACCAACTAAACAAGTTTTTTCAATCACGAAACCAGACTAGTGTACAACACTGGGTAAGGGGAGGCACATCAACGGTAAGGAGCAGTGGAGCGTATCAACAATGCTGAACAGGGAAGGAACACGTCAACAGTCCTGAGCAGGAGGAGAACACATCAACGGTCCTGACCAGTAGAACACATCAACAGTCCTGAGCAGGAGGGGCACACATCAACAGTCCTGAGCAGGAGGGGAACACATCAACAGTCCTGAGCAGGAGGAGAACACATCAACAGTCCTGAGCAGGAGGGGCACACATCAACAGTCCTGAGCAGGAGGAGAACACATCAACAGTCCTGAGCAGGAGGGGAACACATCAACAGTACTGAGCAGGAGAGGAGCACATCAACAGGAATGAATAGGAATGGAACACATCAACAGTCCTGAGCAGGAGGGGAACACATCAACAGTCCTGAGCAGGAGGAGAACACATTAACAGTACTAAGCAGGAAGGGAACACATCAACAGTCCTGAGCAGGAGGAGAACACATCAACAGTCCTGAGCAGGAGGGGAACACATCAACGATCCTGAGCAGGAGGAGAACTCATCAACAGTCCTGAGCAGGAGGGGAACACATCAACAGTCCTGAGCAGGAGGGGAACACATCAACAGTCCTGAGCAGGAGGAGAACACATCAACAGTACTGAGCAGGAGGGGAACACATCAACAGTACTGAGCAGGAGGGGAACACATCAACAGTCCTGAGCAGGAGGAGAACACATCAACAGTCCTGAGCAGGAGGGGAACACATCAACAGTCCTGAGCAGGAGGGGAACACATCAACGGTCCTGAGCAGGAGGAGAACACATCAAAAGTCCTGAGCAGGAGGGGAACACATCAACAGTCCTGAGCAGGAGGAGAACACATCAACAGTACTCAGCAGGAGGGGAACACATCGACAGTACTGAGCAGGAGGGGAACACATCAACAGTACTGAGCAGGAGGGGAACACATCAACAGTACTGAGCAGGAGGGGAACACATCAACAGTACTGAGCAGGAGAGGAACACATCAACAGTCCTGAGCAGGAGGAGAACACATCAACAGTCCTGAGCAGGAGGGGAACACATCTACAGTCCTGAGCAGGAGGGGAACACATCAACGGTCCTGAGCAGGAGGAGAACACATCAACAGTCCTGAGCAGGAGGGGAACACATCAACAGTCCTGAGCAGGAGGAGAACACATCAACAGTACTCAGCAGGAGGGGAACACATCGACAGTACTGAGCAGGAGGGGAACACATCAACAGTACTGAGCAGGAGGGGAACACATCAACAGTACTGAGCAGGAGGGGAACACATCAACAGTACTGAGCAGGAGGGGAACACATCGACAGTACTGAGCAGGAGGGGAACACATCAACAGTACTGAGCAGGAGGAGAACACATCAACAGTACTGAGCAGGAGGGGAACACATCAACAGTACTGAGCAGGAGGGGAACACATCAACAGTCCTGACCAGGAGGAGAACACATCAACAGTCCTGAGCAGGAGGGGAACACATCAACAGTCCTGAGCAGGAGGAGAACACATCAACAGGAATGAACAGGAGGAGAACACATCAACAATGCTGAACAGGGAAGGAACACGTCTACAGTCCTGAGCAGGAGGGGAACACATCAACAGTCCTGAGCAGGAGGGGAACACATCAACAGTCCCGAGCAGGAGGAGAACACATCAACAGTCCTGAGCAGGAGGGGAACACATCAACAGTCCTGAGCAGGAGGGGAACACATCAACAGTCCTGAACAGGAGGAGAACACATCAACAGTACTGAGCAGGAGGGGAACACATCAACAGTCCTGACCAGTAGAACACATCAACAGTCCTGAGCAGGAGGGGAACACATCAACAGTCCTGAGCAGGAGAACACATCAACAGTCCTGAGCAGGAGGGGAACACATCAACAGTCCTGAGCAGGAGGAGAACACATCAACAGTCCTGAGCAGGAGGGGAACACATCAACAGTCCTGAGCAGGAGGGGAACACATCAACGGTCCTGAGCAGGGGGAGAACACATCAACAGTCCTGAGCAGGAGGGGAACACATCAACGGTCCTGAGCAGGGGGAGAACACATCAACAGTCCTGAGCAGGAGGGGAACACATCAACAGTCCTGAGCAGGAGGGGAACACATCAACAGTCCTGAGCAGGAGGAGAACACATCAACAGTCCTGAGCAGGAGGGGAACACATCAACAGTACTGAGCAGGAAGGGAACACATCAACAGTACTGAGCAGGAGGGGAACACATCAACAGTCCTGAGCAGGAGGGGAACACATCAACAGTCCTGAGCAGGAGGGGAACACATCAACAGTCCTGAGCAGGAGGGGAACACATCAACAGGCGAGGAGTCAATCAAAAGTACTGAACTCAAGTGCTTCAACAGAACAGTAAATTAACAGTCATGTGCAGGAGAGAGTTTATTAAGAGCGCTAAACAGAACAGTGCATCAACAGCACTGAGGACGGGAGGAGTACATCAATTGTACTGAGCAGTACAGGTACCAACAGAAGTGGAAAGTGGAGGGATACATCGACAGTACTCAACACGCGAAGAATACAACAGTACTGAGCCATGGGGGTGTACATCAACGGTACTGAGCCATGGGGGTGTACATCAACGGTACTGAGCCATGGGGGTGTACATCAACGGTACTGAGCCATGGGGGTGTACATCAACGGTACTGAGCCAAGGAGCTTTCTATCAAGAGCAGTGAGCCAAGGAGGTGTACATCAACAATACTGAGCCAAGGAGGTGTACATCAACAGTCCTGAGCCAAGGTGTACATCAACAGTCCTGACTCAGCCAAGAAGGTGTACATCAACAGTCCTGAGCCAAGGAGGTGTACATCAACAGTCCTGAGCCAAGGAGGTGTACATCAACAGTCCTGAGCCAAGGAGGTGTACATCAACAGTCCTGAGCCAAGGAGGTGTACATCAACAGTCCTGAGCCAAGGAGGTGTACATCAACAGTCCTGAGCCAAGGAGGTGTACATCAACAGTCCTGAGCCAAGGAGGTGTACATCAACAGTCCTGAGCCAAGGAGGTGTACATCAACAGTCCTGAGCCAAGGAGGTGTACATCAACAGTCCTGAGCCAAGGAGGTGTACATCAACAGTCCTGAGCCAAGGAGGTGTACATCAACAGTCCTGAGCCAAGGAGGTGTACATCAACAGTCCTGAGCCAAGGAGGTGTACATCAACAGTCCTGAGCCAAGGAGGTGTACACCAACAGTCCTGAGCCAAGGAGGTGTACATCAACAGTCCTGAGCCAAGGAGGTGTACATCAACAGTCCTGAGCCAAGGAGGTGTACATCAACAGTCCTGAGCCAAGGAGGTGTACATCAACAGTCCTGACTCAGCCAAGGTGTACATCAACAGTCCTGAACAGTTATGGGTGTTGCTAGTCACTGGATAAGGGCATCTCTTCACAACACAAGTCGTATTACCTCACCTTTACTTTTCTGTTTTGACGGCACTATGGCTGTCTCATCCAATGACCAATCTCCAGACCTCGTCTCTCCACCTCACATGACTAACATTCCTTCACCACCTGATGCTCCTCTTACTAATCCCATGCCCCTCCTGTAATCTCTTTTCGCACTGTTGGAAAAGCGTTTCTCTCTTTAGACACAGGAAAAGCTTTACGGAGCAGTACCCGTGTACTGAGTGTGCTTCCGAAAACGCGTCCGTGCTTGCTCGTCTGTTCTAATGTTTAGAACCAAAATTTTTCTTCTTGAAAACCTGCATTGGTGCATCCCGTCCGTAAAGTGAGACTGTTCTAACCCCTCTAACTATCGCCCTATTGTTTTCATTTATACTATTTCCGAAGTCTTTGAATCTCTCCTCAACCCCCATACCCTTAAGGAGAGGAAATCTGTCTTTTATCTCTTCTTTACCAGTAATGGCTCCCGGAGGGCAAGATCCAGTGGTGATATCCTCTCCTATCTTACTAATGTCTGGTCATCCCCTCTGTGTAGTTAGCCTTGAGTTATCAAAATCTTTTTATAAGACGAGACACTGAGGGGTCTCGTCTCCTAGCTTTAATTTTTTGACTTCCCTCCCTCACTCTGCTCCCTCATATCTAGCTTCTTCGGCCGATCTATCTCCGTATTGGCATGTTATCACACATCAGGATTTCATATTCATTAAAAAAATGGCCACCGAAGTTTGATTATAAACTTACTTCTGTACAACAACTACAACCAATTTCACAAGAATTCGACTAATATTTGCGACATGATCTAACAACTCAAAATGCGATAGTTTTTCTTAAAATACAATGATGCCCAAGTGACCACAACAGGTAACAATCTCAGTGTACAGAAATTCCAAACCATTTTATGTACATGAGGAAAACAATGTATTCTTTTCTGGGATTTTTCACGAAATTCTTGGCGAGTTCGTAACTCGCCTCCTCACTTGACCAAATCCTAGGTATATGCCTGCCTATGTCCTGCACACCTTGAGTGTTTAAGTCTTCCACCCTAGACCCAGGGTAACAATGGCCTTCTCTTGTTCTCACCAAGAGACTCTATAGGTGTTAAACAATAGAATCCACCACACAATGGCCTGGTTAAACTCCTCTACCATTTTCAGTCCACCAACAGTACTGAGCATTGGTGGACTACATCAAGAGCACCGTGGCAAAAGAGGAGCATTGCAACAGTAATGAGCAGGGCAAGAGTAACATCAACAGTACTGTGCAGGGAAGGAGTCCTTTACCATCAACAGTATTGTGCAGGGAAGGAGTACTTCAGCAGTACTTAATGGGGGAAGAGCACGCCAACAGTACTGAGCAGGGGTAAGTTCATCAACAATATTTAGCAGTACTGAGCAGGGAAGAGCTTATCAACCGTGCTGAGGAGCGGAGCACATCCACAGTACCATGCAAATGGAGTACATCATCAGCAGTGCGTGGGAGAGGAACACATCACTAGTACTGAGTACAGGAGGAGTACATCAATAGTACTAAATACGGAGAACATCAATAGTACCGAGAAGGAAAGGGTACATGAAGAGCAATAAACAGGGGAGAGTACAACAACATTGAATACGGAGAGTTACATAAACAGCACTGAGCAGGAATAAGTACATCAGTACTTATCAAAGAGAAGTACATCAAGAGCACGGAGAACGGGTGGAGTACATCAATGATAATACATCAGTGAACCTCTGTTTTCACGAAGAAGTCGAGTTCATAAACTTGTGGCAACATTTTCTACATGCAGTATGGTTTATTTATGAAGGTCGGACGACACCTGAACGAAGTGGGAGCTGCGCATTTCTGTAGGCTCCTCAGTGAGTCTACACTTACTTTTTGGTCAAAAAACCGCAGCCAGTGTGGGGCAGACTCATCTCCCTCTGTAGGTAACCTTCGAAATAGGTCTCGGATCTCCCTCCGTAGGTAACCTTCGAAATAGGTCTCGGTTTCATCTGAAAATATGTTACCGCACCGAGTATTCGAAAAAATACCTCAAGAGTCAGAGAAAACAACGTTATAAGGAAATAGTGATATGACTGCCATCTCCGAACCTTGGTTAGATATCAACAACAGAGATTGCCACGTCGGACACTCAATTCCAGGATACACCTAGGTAAACAGGAATAGGGGAAACAAAGTAGGCGATGGTTGCTCTTTGTCAAAGCTCATTTAACTGAATCCAGTGGTAAAAAATTTTGTAGACGTGGAAAATGTAGACTTCAATGTTATGGAAATCAAAGATTTACTAGTTCATAAGCCTCCCGAATAGACACCAGAGGCAGACGAAAGATTTTCAGATCAGTTAACAGAAATTTGTAATGAACAAGACCGTTTCATAGTAGATTTCAATTAACTGCGGGCATAGAGTTTACCGAAATGATACTGGCCAAATCCAATTAGTCGAGAAACCTGCTCACGAAAAGAATGTACTAGATTAAGTTCTAACTACAAATTAGGATCTTGTTGATAAAGTTGGCTTTAGAGAAAAAGTTTGGTACAAATGATCACCAACAAATTACTTTTGAGGTTGCTTTCAACAGTGCATGCAATGCTGATCAACATGAGTCACAAAAAATATCTAATTCAATGCATGCAAATTCTAATGATCTTAGCACTGCTCTTGACATGCAAAACGACATGAACGTAGTGAGCTCTGAGCAATCCACTTGTTGGCACCGTCGGTAGGCAACGCACCAGAAGTTTTGCAAGTCAAAAGTGTCTTAAAAACATCAAGCAAGGCAGAAATGACCGCAAGTCTCTACACTGTTACAGGAAGAGTAGGTATTACAACCCACCAGAAAAAAACTGATTAGGGAGCTGCAGGAGGGTCGCTACTAGCTCGTCTTAATCATTCGCCAACTTACCAAAAGCACGTGAATGGCCGGCCCTCTCTCATCACCAACATACACATAATCGTTTTTCATTCAGAGCGTCGCCGCTAGGTGTATGGGAGCAAGAAGCGAAAACTCAAGCCATCACACCTCATGAGGACTTTTCTCCTAACGGTTGCGGACGGACGGACACAAGTAGAAAAAAACACAGTGCGGGACTAACAAGCCTAATGGAAATCTTTATAGGAAAGTTAGAAGGTAGTCATGCATCATAAGAAACATTTTGTTATAAGACAATTGGAAGGATCAACTCTGAGCTCCAGCCTTGCAATTTACCATCCGCATATTACTCCTGATTTGGTGGGATGATGCAACAGTTCCTCTTTGTTCCCTTGAAGCGAGCAACGCAGGTTAATCAATGTTGATAAGTTATCGAAGCATGGCCAAGGCGAGAACAATGGTTGAGAAGACAGCATAATGTATACCATTCAGTCATGATGATTAGTTACAGGAATTATTCAATACCGGAGAGTAACAGGTGATAATCAAGCCTAAATTTGAAAACATCATCAGTGTTGCTCTGAGCAACATGTTCTAGGAGCTTATTCCATGCGTCAATAATGTCGTTGGTAAGGAAATATTTTGTTCAAATCAACTCAGAGACCTCTAATTCTAGTACATTCATCTCGTTGGTAGTACTAGGGCGACCGTAAAAAAATTTTCATTATCGATATCGTTGATATAGATGTTAAAAGGTATAGGCTCGAGGACGGACCCTGGGGAGACTCCACTAGTAACAGATGACTACGGTGATGTTTCACTGATCATTACAATGCTTGGCTTCCTATCACGTAACAACTACCCAGTTTTCTATTCAACCAGTAATCCCCGTGGCCCTGACTTTATGCATCCGTTTATTGTGGGGGACTTTGTCGAACGCTTTTTGGAAGTCGAGAAATTGGGTATTGCTTGATTTATGATCACGTTCAAGTTTAGCAAGGCATGATCTGTGCCTTCTAAATCGATGTTGTGTACTATTGACTATTTCAGACTGTGCTGTTCAAGCTACGATTTTACCTCTTAACAGCCGACTCCAGAACTTTACATATAATTGACGTGAAGCTAATACGATAGTATTTGACAGACATATCACGTCTTCCCTTTTGGAATACAGGAAGAATGACTGCAAGATCAGGACCTGGACTTTCAGTAACCTTTAGCTTAAATGTGTTAGTGCTTTCTGACGGAGATGGTAAATTTAGTCAGTGTGCACTAATTATCACTGTCCCGAAATTAATGTCGCTGCTTTCTTGTGTAAAAACATAAACGAATAACTTGTTCAGGGTTGTCGCTGTGCTTTTATTATTCATAATGGGTTTCTTCGTTACTATGGGTACGACACTAATGCTACTATGATTCTCGTTATTGATATAAAATCTTTTAGGATCCTTAGTGCTATCTCTTGCAATACTAACTTCATACTCTTTTGGCTTGTTTGATTAGTCTTTTTACCTCTCCTATCAGTGTTATATTGCAATCAAGATTTGGGTCATTTCCTGATTTCTTAAGTTGAAGGGTTTATCCTGCGCCTTGTGGCTTTTGTGTTGTTTGGAGGGTACCATTCTGGCCTGTTGTTGATTGTAATATTCCCGTCGTGCAAATGTGTCTTGTTGGCGAATAAAACAAACTCTGAAAACTTGTCAATAATTCCTCTGGGCATGAACCAACAAGGGTGGAGCTCTTTAATCCAACGCGCAAACTATTAATATCCGCAATTTTAAGTTAAGGGAAATGATACTGGTTTTAAGGGAGTCGCTTTTCAGACTTACATCGAACGGGATATGTTATGGTCACATGTATCTAGATATTCGTCAAGCCGAGTATTAGTTTGTAAGAACTCATGGAATACAAGAATTAGATCAAATTACATTAGTTTCCTTCATCGGCTCTCTGAACGGTATGGTAGAGAATAATATCTTCGACAATGCTGAAAACCTCTGCAGCTTCATTTTCTACATCTAGAATAACTGTCAATTTGATTTCTGGAAGATTGAAATATCCCTGAATGACCCCAATCTATCCTTTATTGCTCGTTGTAAACTCTTGTACACGACAACGTCAATATCTGCTGGCAGAGTCGGGCGTTTATATACGACGTTTATGTTTGCTAATCTGAACACGCAGAGTGTTCACCAGCAGCAGGTGTTTTACTCGGAGTTTCAATGGGATTCAGGTATGATTTTATGCACAGTGCAGCTCCGCCTCCTCCACTCTTTCGAACCCTTACAAATACTTCATAGTCCGGCAAACTGTACTCGCTGAACTGATCGTTGTTTCTCGCTGTTTAGAAATGTGTCCCGTGATGTCAAACGATGCTACTTTGTTTCCGATTGATCTCTCATACATTTACTTTCTTTACGTGATTTCCTTATGAAATCTGGAGGTATGGTTTGGTGACCAGCTATTCCTAGACAAAGCCCCCCACACTCGCCCCAAGCTGACTTCCCTCCACTTGATGTGTAAGTAACGTGACTTCACACGCCTCTGCCATGCGGTCGACTAGCCAACCTATACTTGGCCTCACCCTGCCATTGTAAGGCAAGCTGACCCTTGATTCGTGCGGCTAAGAGTTTGGACCCTTTATTTCTACGGCGAATGACGTTTGTGTTGTATAATTTCCTGTCTCCTATGAACTTGAGCCATAGGTATACAAAGCCTATGTTGAGCCATAGGTATACAAAGCCTATGTTGAGCCATGGGTATACAAAGCCTATGTTGAGCCATAGGTATACAAAGCTTATGTTGAGCCATAGGTATACAAAGCTTATGTTGAGCCATAGGTATACAAAGCCTATGTTGAGCCATAGGTATACAAAGCTTATGTTGAGCCATGGGTATACAAAGCCTATGTTGAGCCATAGGTGTACAAAGACAATGTTGAGCCATAGGTATACAAAGCTTATGTTGAGCCATAGGTATACAAAGCCTATGTTGAGCCATAGGTATACAAAGCCTATGTTGAGCCATAGGTATACAAAGCCTATGTTGAGCCATAGGTATACAAAGCCTATGTTGAGCCATAGGTATACAAAGCCTATGTTGAGCCATAGGTATACAAAGCCTATGTTGAGCCATAGGTATACAAAGCCTATGTTGAGCCATAGGTATACAAAGCCTATGTTGAGCCATAGGTGTACAAAGCCTATGTTGAGCCATAGGTATACAAAGCTTATGTTGAGCCATAGGTATACAAAGCTTATGTTGAGCCATAGGTATACAAAGCCTATGTTGAGCCATAGGTATACAAAGCCTATGTTGAGCCATAGGTATACAAAGCCTATGTTGAGCCATGGGTATACAAAGTCTATGTTGAGCCATAGGTATACAAAGCCTATGTTGAGCCATAGGTATACAAAGCCTATGTTGAGCCATAGGTATACAAAGCCTATGTTGAGCCATAGGTATACAAAGCCTATGTTGAGCCATGGGTATACAAAGCCTATGTTGAGCCATAGGTATACAAAGCCTATGTTGAGCCATAGGTATACAAAGCCTATGTTGAGCCATAGGTATACAAAGCCTATGTTGAGCCATGGGTATACAAAGCCTATGTTGAGCCATAGGTATACAAAGCCTATGTTGAGCCATAGGTATACAAACCTCATGCGTTTTAATCTCTCGTTTACACCTAACGTTCTCATTAGGACGGACGTATCTACATTTCGTCTAAAGGAAGCGTCAACTTTAACGATATCATCCGATCGCTCTTTCAGGGCGCCAATCAGCTCGTAATATTCTTCGACGATAGCTTCTGAATTTGTGTTATTTTGATAAACGTCGTTGCTCCCAACATTCGCGAACAATCATGACTAAAATTTGAGTTACTGCGTTCCTCGCCTTTACCTCTTGTTTGAGGTGGGGAAAATCTGGCACCAGGGTAGACCTGAAGTGTTCTCTCAGCTCTCGAGTTCCCTGCCGTATGTGCTTACCCAGATTTCTATCCTGCGATTCTTCTAGAATCATGCCAGTGTTATCGAGAATTTTGAACATTTCCATCACTTATGAACATCACAGTACAATCAGTAAGATGGATAATCTGATGCGTTCGTACACAAATGGTAACTAAGAGTACGATACATACGGTGGCGGACTTCTCGTTAAAACGTTAATCCACTACGTGGAATTATTTCTTGCGTCAAACATGAAGGTCACTTACCGTTACTCCACTTCGTCCACTTTACGCATGTACGTCATCACTAATTCATCTCCAGACTAACACTCTTCACCAACATATCACTTTGTTCACCAACGACTTACCTTCAAATGATGAAAATATACAATTCTCGCATCAGTGCTCGTGTGGCCATCCTTATACCCCTCTAAAAGTTCGTTGAATTATTCAGCAACTTGTGCCGGGTTTAAACACGCACAGCACACAATGGCAAAGTCCGGACGGCTAACCGACATGCATCAACACTCGTTTGTTTCGCAAATATTACAGTAGGAAAGAAAGCAACCATTACCGCGTGAGACGGGTGGCCCTCTCACAACCCTGCCGTAAAAAAACGACATCGAAAAGGATTTTTCACCTTTCTGTTATTTTTTCATTTACATGAGAAGTACAGATAACAGGAGACCTGATGGTCCAATGATGAGGATATCTACTGACTTAGACTAGAATTGTGATAAACACCGGACAGTGAAGCAGAAGGCACCTACCTCCTTACCTACCTCTCCCTCCGCCTAACCTGCTTTCTGGTATACGGGAATATGATTACAGGAAAGTGTGTGTGTGTGTGTGTGTGTGTGTAGGGAATAGTTCCTTACCGGTTTAAGAAAAGCTGCACCGGGGATGTACTCTGAAAAACAATAAAAGAGTTGAATGTCATCCCTTTACGCCAGATTATTTACTGAGAACATGTCACCAGAGAATCAATGCTGTCTTGATCTGAAGGTACTGGTGACCTTTGCGTTTACTACACCTGGAGGCACTTTATTCCATTAAGATTTACCACTCTAGATGTACAAGTGGAAAAAACCTTTGTCCACACTGATATTACAGCTCCTTTCAATGCTTATTTCTGACCACTACTATTAAGAAATTTGTCTCACGTTCATGCTTGGAGTGATATACCCTAGCCTAAAAAGTCAGGTACCCATTCTATTGGCCAATCCGTATGGAAGGATGAAAAGCTGGGTTGACTGTGGACCGACTGCCGCAACCAGGGTTCGAACCTATGCACTCGACCCCTAGCGGCCCGTAAAATGCATCACGGTTAGCAAAGCTTACCACCATCCCCAACGGAGGTTGCTCCCGAGTAATCCCAGAGCTTGAGGAAGTTCAGCCACAGCACAATGTACGAGTATACCACCGCCATCATGATCAGATGCTAAACGTCTTGAGAACGTTTTCGAAAGATGCGAATCTTTCGCAGCAACCATGGAGGGTCTCAGAAATCCTGTCCTATAGAACATACACCTACCAGACACAAATAACAATGCGACTGCTGACAACCCTGAAGTGAAGACTGTGCTGCTCACACACGTGACTAGTCAGAGCAGTATAAATACTTTACCAAAGAAAGCCTTATTGAATGACTCTTAAAAGGGGATGTCGCTGCATGCAACAAGCAACTATTCTTTAAGTCCACGTTCAGTGCCGTGACGAAGGGCAAGAAGCGACTCGCCTTTATGAAAGATTTAGACTTCTCTGACACGTACAATATATGCCAGACATCAACGACAGACTCGGCGAATTCTTTCGTCATGACAACCAAGGCCTGGACACCATCACTGCCACAACGAGGAGCACTTCACCAGGACTATAAAAGCGATATTTTGGATTACCTAAGGCCTAGCTGAAGCTACTTCCCAGCCAACAGATGTCACCTGTAAAATCACTGACAGAGCTGTTGCCATCTAAATGTTGAAGCCAGGAATGGTAAAAACATTTGATGAACACACTAAAAAGATGTTCCATCCCTACAACTTAAAGCACAACTTCAACGAGCATTACGCCTTGACCTGGCGTCAGTTAAGTATGGTCTTGACTGCACAAAAGATACTGCTGAGGCTACGTGGGAAAGGGGTGCGCAGATGTGTCCCTCGGTTTTGTACCGATACCTGGAAACTGGCAAGAATTTTCGGGGCGTGGATGAAAATAGGAAACAACACCTCTGATTTCCTTTCAAGATACGTCATCAGTTCACTCACAGAACAGGACAAGGAAGTCACTGTCACAGATGGGCAGGGAGTGTCCGCCAAGCATGCGTCGCAACGCCACCAGAAGATACTTGTACGTACTGTAGACACAGACGTCGTGGTCATCGACATTATGGCTTTCCAGGCAATGCCTGTCCAATGTGAGATCTCGGCGGCCTTCAGAGCAGGGAAGAGGTACCGCTATATGGCCGCACAGAAAATAGCTGCTGTTCTTGGACGAGATAAGTCACTTGCCCTTCCAATGTCCCGCTTGGTGACTGGTTGTGACACTCGTGTCTGCTTTTGTTGGGCAAGGCAAGACAGAGAGGGCGCGCCGGCAGCTTCGAAAAAGTGGGGAGGCTCGCTGAAGGCGACGATGCAGCATCTGCAGTTCTATACAGTTCTAAACAAAATGGGGGGTTGAATACCCCCTGCTTTTCAAAACTGGGGCTGAACACCCCCCCCCCCCCCCTTTTTGCAAGAGGACCGTTCGAAAAACATGAAATGCCTTGCCAGAGCTCACTTACGTCTTATTTAGTCCAGCCTCTGCTTCTGATCTGTGTCAAAACAGTGCGTGAGGACTGTTAAAAGATTTGTCATGTTCAAGTGCGACCATACGAGCACAAGCCTACGTGTCAATGATGTCAAAAGAAAATTGTTCCCAAAGAAGAGATGACCAGAAGGAATTCCACCTACACACGGACAGCTCGAGCCGAGGGTCCAGCCACCTCCCACCAAGGTGGTGGGTACATAAGAGGCCAGACACAGGACCCAGAGCCTGTACATCCCTCACCCGTCACTTGGGGTATGAACCAAACTGGACAACAATATCAAAATCAGCAAAAGCATGTTATGAGGCGCTCTACTAAGGCGGTAAAAATGGATGCCGCGGCCTAAGTAAATACAACAGGGAAACTCTGAAATGGATAGCCCAGTGCTCGTGTGAAGGAGAGTGCTCGCAGAAATGCCTACGATGGTTTTGAAGTCAGCAGAAAGAAGTGCACGGGAACCTTGCTGAATGATTAATCAATACAAATTCTTGACTGCTGGAGGCAAAGAACGTATAGCACTTACACACTACAGCCCACAGCATCATATATCCCTGATCTAAGCTACCCAGCTTCAGTAGGTGACAAGACAACCATTAAAAGACTCATTTTGAATCATTTTCAGATGACTCGATATAATTTTGTGTTGATGTATGATGTTCCAGCATTCTTTACCTCCTGTAAGTCGAGCTACTGACAGCAAATGGTGTAAATATAAAGTATTATTTCTTTTAGTTGTGAAATATATATTTTTCGATGTTGCTGGTGGTCGATACTCAGCAGCGCAAATAAAATTCCCTTAATGTTGTGCAGCCTTACGTGGGAAGGAGTCTCAGATGCCTCCTTGTCTGACAATAAACACCTTTGCATGTAGCTGATATGTGCTAAGCTGGAGATATACAGGATTATTGTCATGTTTAATCTAGCAAGTCCTACAGAGGCCACCGAGTCACAACTCAACTACTATTACAAATTACAAGAAATGTTGCCACAGCACAAAATAACGTGCAAGCCGCCAAAGTCTAGGAAAAGCTTGACTCATTTGCTATCTGTGGGCGTTTTCTGGGACAACTCATGACGCAGAAGAGAGCCACATTCCAAATATGGTGGCTGTTTTCTTCCACTGGTTTATTCGTGGAACCTCTAACATCATACATGAACATAGTCTAGCAACTGTTAACCGAGGAAGAAGTAAACTTGGCTGTGGATGCATGTCTGGCGTCCACACAAGACAACATGGGAAAATGGAAGGCCTGCTGCGGTGCGATGGCAACAAGATGCGTTGCCTGCACGTCTCATGACCCTAAGTTTCCCGGTTCTGCTCCAACCTGGAGAGACAAACGAGTTATTTTGCCGACCATCGAAGCCTCTTTGCGAGATGTGTCCCATATATTTCCTTTCTGCCATTTCATTTCGACAGATGGAAGTTTTCGAGATATTGCTGAGAGAACATCCCATGTTGTCGCCCACTACTGTTCCTATGACGGTGACGAGTGAGCAAACACGTTACGTCCCTGTGAAAAAAAATGGTCGAAGCTCTTGCACCGGGGGAGGGATTCCCTCATCTTCGGTTCATACGTCACCGGATCACATACTGGAAAAAGAAATTACCTCCTACACCATATACTCTTAATACCTTCCACAGAGCATCTCTATCAACGCTTATCATATGCCTTCTCCATATCCATAAATGCTACATACAAATCCATCTGTTTTTCTAGGTATTTCTCACATACATTCTTCAAAGCAAACACCTGATCCACACACCCTCTACCACTTCTGAAACCACACTGCTCCTCCCCAGTCTGATGCTCTGTACATGCCTTCACCCTCTCAATCAATACCCTCCCATATAATTTCCCAGAAATACTCAACAAACTTACACCTCTGTAATTTGAACACTCACCTTTATCCACTTTGCCTTTGTACAATGGCACTATGCATGTATTCCGCCAATCCTCAGGCACTTCACCGACAATCACACATACACTGAATATCCTCACCAACCAGTCGACAACACAGTCACCCCTTCTTTAATAGATTTCACTGCAATACCATCTAAACCCGCCGCCTTGCCGGCTTTTATCTTCTACAAAGCATTTAAAAGCTATTCTCCCTGACCCTCTCACTTCGCACACCAACTCGACCAAAACACCCTATATATATATATATATATATATATATATATACAGCGCTGGTGGCTGATTCATGTGAGAAACTGCAGAAGCTGGTGACTGAGTTTGGTAAAGTGTGTGGAAGAAGAAAGTTAAGAGTAAATGTGAATAAGAGCAAGGTTATTAGGTACAGTAGGGTTGAGGGTCAAGTCAATTGGGAGGTGAGTTTGAATGGAGAAAAACTGGAGGAAGTGAAGTGTTTTAGATATCTGGGAGTGGATCTGTCAGCGGATGGAACCATGGAAGCGGAAGTGGATCATAGGGTGGGGGAGGGGGCGAAAATTTTGGGAGCCTTGAAAAATGTGTGGAAGTCGAGAACATTATCTCGGAAAGCAAAAATGGGTATGTTTGAAGGAATAGTGGTTCCAACAATGTTGTATGGTTGCGAGGCGTGGGCTATGGATAGAGTTGTGCGCAGGAGGATGGATGTGCTGGAAATGAGATGTTTGAGGACAATGTGTGGTGTGAGGTGGTTTGATCGAGTAAGTAACGTAAGGGTAAGAGAGATGTGTGGAAATAAAAAGAGCGTGGTTGAGAGAGCAGAAGAGGGTGTTTTGAAATGGTTTGGGCACATGGAGAGAATGAGTGAGGAAAGATTGACCAAGAGGATATATGTGTCGGAGGTGGAGGGAACGAGGAGAAGAGGGAGACCAAATTGGAGGTGGAAAGATGGAGTGAAAAAGATTTTGTGTGATCGGGGCCTGAACATGCAGGAGGGTGAAAGGAGGGCAAGGAATAGAGTGAATTGGAGCGATGTGGTATACAGGGGTTGACGTGCTGTCAGTGGATTGAATCAAGGCATGTGAAGCGTCTGGGGTAAACCATGGAAAGCTGTGTAGGTATGTATATTTGCGTGTGTGGACGTGTGTATGTACGTGTGTATGGGGGTTGGGCCATTTCTTTCGTCTGTTTCCTCGCGCTACCTCGCAAACGCGGGAGACAGCGACAAAGTATAAAAAAAAAAAAAAAAAAAAAAAAAAAAAATATATATATATATATATATATTTTTTTTTTTTTTTTTTTTTTTTTTTTTTTTTTTTTTTTTGCTTTGTCGCTGTCTCCCGCGTTTGCGAGGTAGCGCAAGGAAACAGACGAAAGAAATGGCCCAACCCACCCCCATACACATGTATATACATACGTCCACACACGCAAATATACATACCTACACAGCTTTCCATGGTTTACCCCAGACGCTTCACATGCCCCAATTCAATCCACTGACAGCACGTCAACCCCGGTATACCACATCGCTCCAATTCACTCTATTCCTCGCCCTCCTTTCACCCTCCTGCATGTTCAGGCCCCGATCACACAAAATCTTCTTCACCCCATCTTTCCACCTCCAATTTGGTCTCCCTCTTCTCCTCGTTCCCTCCACCTCCGACACATATATCCTCTTGGTCAATCTTTCCTCACTCATTCTCTCCATGTGCCCAAACCATTTCAAAACACCCTCTTCTGCTCTCTGAACCACGCTCTTTTTATTTCCACACATCTCTCTTACCCTTACGTTACTTACTCGATCAAACCACCTCACACCACACATTGTCCTCAAACATCTCATTTCCAGCACATCCATCCTCCTGCGCACCACTCTATCCACAGCCCACGCCTCGCAACCATACAACATTGTTGGAACCACTATTCCTTCAAACATACCCATTTTTGCTTTCCGAGATAATGTTCTCGACTTCCACACATTCTTCAAGGCTCCCAGAATTTTCGCCCCCTCCCCCACCCTATGATCCACTTCCGCTTCCATGGTTCCATCCGCTGCCAGATCCACTCCCAGATATCTAAAACACTTCACTTCCTCCAGTTTTTCTCCATTCAAACTCACCTCCCAATTGACCTGACCCTCAACCCTACTGTACCTAATAGCCTTGCTCTTATTCACATTTACTCTTAACTTTCTTCTTTCACACACTTTACCAAACTCAGTCACTAGCTTCTGCAGTTTCTCACACACACACACACACACATATATATATATATATATATATATATATATATATATATATATATATATATATATATATATATATATATATATATAAATGGATTTGTATGTAGCATTTATGGATCTGGAGAAGGCATATGATAGAGTTGATAGAGATGCTCTGTGGAAGGTATTAAGAATATATGGGGTGGGAGGAAAGTTGTTAGAAGCAGTGAAAAGTTTTTATCGAGGATGTAAGGCATGTGTACGTGTAGGAAGAGAGGAAAGTGATTGGTTCTCAGTGAATGTAGGTTTGCGGCAGGGGTGTGTGATGTCTCCATGGTTGTTTAATTTGTTTATGGATGGGGTTGTTAGGGAGGTAAATGCAAGAGTTTTGGAAAGAGGGGCAAGTATGAAGTCTGTTGGGGATGAGAGAGCTTGGGAAGTGAGTCAGTTGTTGTTCGCTGATGATACAGCGCTGGTGGCTGATTCATGTGAGAAACTGCAGAAGCTGGTGACTGAGTTTGGTAAAGTGTGTGGAAGAAGAAAGTTAAGAGTAAATGTGAATGAGAGCAAGGTTATTAGGTACAGTAGGGTTGAGGGTCAAGTCAATTGGGAGGTGAGTTTGAACGGAGAAAAACTGGAGGAAGTGAAGTGTTTTAGATATCTGGGAGTGGATCTGGCAGCGGATGGAACCATGGAAGCGGAAGTGGATCATAGGGTGGGGGAGGGGGCGAAAATTCTGGGGGCCTTGAAGAATGTGTGGAAGTCGAGAACATTCTCGGAATGCAAAAATGGGTATGTTTGAAGGAATAGTGGTTCCAACAATGTTGTATGGTTGCGAGGCTTGGGCTATGGATAGAGTTGTGCGCAGGAGGATGGATGTGCTGGAAATGAGATGTTTGAGGACAATGTGTGGTGTGAGGTGGTTTGATCGAGTGAGTAACGTAAGGGTAAGAGAGATGTGTGGAAATAAAAAGAGCGTGGTTGAGAGAGCAGAAGAGGGTGTTTTGAAGTGGTTTGGGCACATGGAGAGGATGAGTGAGGAAAGATTGACCAAGAGGATATATGTGTCGGAGGTGGAGGGGGCAAGGAGAAGATGGAGACCAAATTGGAGGTGGAAAGATGGAGTGAAAAAGATTTTGTGTGATCGGGGCCTGAACATGCAGGAGGGTGAAAGGAGGGCAAGGAATAGAGTGAATTGGAGCGATGTGGTATACCGGGGTTGACGTGCTGTCAGTGGATTGAATCAAGGCATGTGAAGCGTCTGGGGTAAGCCATGGAAAGCTGTGTAGGTATGTATATTTGCGTGTGTGGACGTATGTATATACGTGTGTATGGGGGGGGGGGGGGGGTCGGGCCATTTCTTTCGTCTGTTTCCTTGCGCTACCTCGCAAACGCGGGAGACAGCGACAAAGTATAAAAAAAAAAAAAAAAAAAAAAAATATATATATATATATATATATATATATATATATATATATATATATATATATATATTCAAGGGAGATACAAGAAAGAAATATAACAGTCAGTTGATAAACAACAAAGAGACGTAGCTAGGACACCATTTGGGAAACAAATGACTACCCGAATGGAGGTCGGGTGTGTTCGAGTCTGGCAACAAGCACATCATAAAATTATCATGTGGTCAAGAAGGGGAACAGTTTACAAATCTTATCAACAATAATGCTATCCAATTTGTATAGACCTTCACTAATATCAATGCTACAATTCTTTGAGTATTCAATAATAGAAGATTCATTATATTTCTCGTGGTTAATAACAGAGATGGCATCACTCCAGTCAATACAATGATCATATATAAATACATACATATATATATATATATATATATATATATATATATATATATATATATATATATATATTTCCTAGCCTGTCAGGTACCCATTTTATCGACCAGTCCTTAGGGGTGCATGAACAGCTGGTTTGACTGTGGGCCGACTGCTGCAACCAGGATTCGAACCTATGCGCTCGACCCTGGGCGGCCCGTGGATGCGTCATGGTCAGGAACACTAACCGCTACGCTACGGGAGAATCAACAACGGCTGGTGTTGTGAGCCCCTCGTCATCCACTGAGGCGCGGCGCTAAGAGCTAGCGATGGCAGGAAGGTGAGGCATGGCGGAGGGCATGAGCGTCGTCTGAAAACTATGGAGGCAAGGAGGGACCTGAAACTAGAACGTCCACTCTATGGTGCCATACTTAACTAGATATAGGAAATACTAAAAATCCTAGAACTCTTTTTCTTGACAAACGTATTTCAAAAGAGACAATACCGGTCAGTGTTTAGCCTAAAGCAAGTGTAATGAAGCTGTAACTAATTATATGATCAGCCATTACCTGTCTCCTAGGGTACTTACAGCACACGGGAGGCAGGAGAGGTTATGTATTTCACTAACGACGGGACACATGACTGACTGCTCACTGGCAGACTACAGGAGAACGCGGTAGTTCCTCCAGGACACGGTGACCCGTCCCCATCCAGGACTAAGACAGGTGCGGGGTCTTACCTGTGTGGAGCCTACAGGTCCGGTGACCCGTCCCCACCCAGGACTAAGACATGTGTGGGGTCTTACCTGTGTGGAGCCTACAGGTCCGGTGACCCGTCCCCATCCAGGACTAAGACATGTGTGGGGTCTTACCTGTGTGGAGCCTACAGGTTCGGTGACCCGTCCCCACCCAGGACTAAGACAGGTGTGGGGTCTTACCTGTGTGGAGCCTACAGGTCCGGTGACCCGTCCCCACCCAGGACTAAGACAGGTGTGGGGTCTTACCTGTGGGGAGGAGGGCGATCAGGAGGGCGCGGTAATGGATGAGCGACGACTGGATCATAGTAGCGCACGTCCCACACTGACACGTCGGCCGCCCGACTCCCTCCAACTGACAACTGTCCCACACTACACTACAGGTACGCTCACCAGCGGTACTCACGGATGGTGCGCCGATATGAAGTATCCACAGCTGATCTACTCAGCACGTGGTACTTTACCAGTATACCCACGAAAGGTATCCACGGCCCGTACAGTCATAGAAGGGTACAATAACGACATCCCTTCAAGTACAACTTAGTGAGCACAGTTACGAGACACATTGCCGATGTAAGCACCTGCAGTGCATACTGCCGGTACACTTATATAAGGTACATGCTGCTCGTACACTTGCATAAGGTACACTGTTAATAAACTCACCCCCAAATACAGTTCACAATGCTGGATAACTCAAACACGGTACATACTGGTGGTAACACTTACACAAGGTACACATTGCTGGTATATTCACACATGGTACATACTGGTGGTACACTTACACAAGGCACATATTGCTGGTATATTCACACACGGTACATACTGGTGGTACACTTACACATGGTACACATTGCTGGTACATTCACACACGGTACATACTGGTGGTACACTTACACATGGTACACATTGCTGGTACATTCACACACGGTACATACTGGTGGTACACTTACACAAGGCACATATCGCTGGTATATTCACACACGGTACATACTGGTGACAGACTCACACAAGGTACACACTGTTGGTACACTCACACAAGTTACACATTGCTGGTACACTGGCACATGGTACATACTGGTGGTGCACTCAGAAACGGTACACACCACTGAAATACTTACATTAGGTACACAGTGGGGTACACTCAAGAAAGGTACACTCTAATGGTACAATCATACGGTACAAACTGTTGGTACACTCACACACGGTGCACACCGGTGGTACATAAACACAGTACGCACTGGTGGTGCACTCACACACGATGTACACTTCGTACACTCATACACGGTACATACTGGTGGTACACTCACATTACACAATGGTGGTACATTCACGCACGGTCCACACTGATGGTACACGCACATACGGTACACACAGGTGGTACGTACCTGGTTTAAGATAAAGTATGATAACTATCTGTGATTACTATTGCGTTTTACAACAAAGATAGTTTTTACACTCATTTTGCCCCGTTTTTTTTTTTTTTTTAACTTTGCACGAGTGTACCATTTGCTGCCCCGTTTTCTTTACCTTGTGGCTAACGACATCCCTGCAAGAAGCTACTTTATACAACAGACTAGGGGCAGAGTTAGCGCGGCACTAGTACGCAAAGATGACAGACCAGCATCGCCAAGGAATGTGAACTGCCCGATGCTAAAGACAACGATCACAGAAAAGAATTTCTTGAACCGCACCAGTTACTTCATAACGGAGACTACATGTACGTGGAGAGAAACTGTGGCGAGACCAATCTGGTGGATTGCTGAGCCATTCACAGTATCGCAACAAGACAAATATGGCTGAGAGGGTAGACTGAGCATTATGGCAATGGTAGAAGTTCTTCAGTACTGACCACCACCCACACACACCCACCCACCCACACACAGAAGACTGATGACGAAACTAGGCTTCCTGCTGGCGTCAGAGGCGGCCTGTATGTAGGACTGACAGCTGCCTAACTAGGAGGAAACAGGGCACGCGCCAATGGAGCCTTCTCAGGCTCGGCGAGGTTGACAAAGCTGGTCTCTCTGGCCTCAGAGGATGCGACATAGTCACCGATGTTTGTAAGAGATTTGTCACGCTCGAGAAAAATCATTCCTGAGGACTGCTTGCCAATAATGCCCACATTATGAAACAAACGCAGAGTAAGTGAGACTGCGATATATTGTAGAGCTCTTCACAAAATGCAGAATTAGTCACGCAAATGGCAAACGAAATTCAGTCCCACGATAAGCAGTCATGGAGATGGAAAGATCAAATAAACCAGGCTAGGAACGCCATACTAGAGAAAAAAAAGTCGAGAATGTGCTCACAAGGGGACCTGCATGTTGACTTCGTGCTGGACACACGAACATCTGGTAAGAAAGATCGTTAAGTCGGCGAAGTACGTTCTGGTCAACGTCAAAGTTGCCTTCAAGTGCAAGGAAAGTGAGAAGCCTAGAAAGATATACATAACGTACATTCAACTCTGGCTAAAATATGTTGCAAACACTTTAATTTCGTCACCGGAGGAGTCACCTAAACCTCGTAAATACAGTGTAAAGGAAAGCCATAAGAAAAGTCTCAGGAGTGAGTGGGATGAATTGCGACAGGCGTGTGTTTGGGAAGCTCCCCCCATATATCCATATTAGATGAAATGACATAAGAGACAGGATCACCGCATCTAAACTTTTGGGAGGTCACGACGTTAACACAGAAAAGTTCACTGAAGTCGGAGGAGAAACCAGGATAAGATGGCACAACTGGATGTTAGGTTAGACAAGGGTACACGGTGGCGTCAGTAGGCTTTCTTTAATGACACAAGTGTGGGAGAAGCCAGGCGGAAAGGTAGTAAATGCGAGTAGCAATGGAAACTTGAACAGCCGCTGATTAAATGTAAGGATGAGGGGAAGGACTCTCTCCCTCTTAGTACAAAAAGTTGATGAAAAATAAAACACACACACACACACACACACACACACACACACACACACACACACACACACTTAAAAAAACATTCAACGATAAACAAAAAATTTACAAACTCGTGGAGGTATGCATATCTGAAATCCTGTTCCAGGATTACCGACAAAAGCCTTTGCCTATAAACAATGCATGGAACCAACGCGGCTTATTATTCGAGATATGGAGCGTGGCGTGACTCATGATCGCAACTAGCAACCCGTCCAGCCAACGTGAGGTAGTACGTGCTAGATAATCGGACACCCGTAAATCTAGAGAAGGACAAATTTTGCGAGAGGTTGCTGTATGGCATCTGGGGTGCTATCTTTAGCGTAACAGTTGCTGTTGGGAAGAGTCAACATGTTAGATCGTCTTCAGTGCTGGTCAGTTCTCAGCGGATCCCCTGAATGTGACGCGAGTTGCTCGTGGAAATGAAAAATGACTGTCATTACAGAGAGGACCAAGGGACGACAGTCTGGGTACTTACGAAGGGGGATTTCCAAGTCTCGACCCCAATGCTCTTACTTCTACAATATCCAGTTTCTGAAGTTCTCTCTCATTCACTTTCTCCAACACACAAAGTCCCACTCCCTTTTTTCTGATCAACAGTATAGCAATCACTGTACTATGTCTGACGGTGATCACTTCTCGGTAACTCATCTCTGGTCTCCTTCCTCAAAGCTTTTGTCATGGCCCTCGACCTTTCCCAAGCATCTGACTCGTGTGGTATAAGTCTTTGCTTTCCACACTTCCTTCCCTTATGGCTTTTCTGAATTCTATCTGTTCCTCAGTTCGCTGCTTCCTCTCTAGACGATCCACTGCAGTTGTAGTTGAAGGAGCGACTTCCCCCCAATTCACTCCAACAACGGCGGTGTACTGGAGTCCCTTAGGGTTATATCCTGTCACCTATTCTCTCTCTCTCTCTCTCTCTCTCTCTCTCTCTCTCTCTCTCTCTCTCTCTCCTTTCCATCAATTATCAACCATACTCACTCTTCTGGAGATGATTCCACTCTACATACTTCAACTCACTTCTCCTCCCTTCCTTACTCTAATACTGTCTCATGCTGAATTCAACTCCAAATTCGGACCTTTGCCTTATCTCGGAATGGGGAAGCACAAACTTGGTTAAATTGAACTGTACTGCAACACAACTTCTATATCTTAAGATGTCTCTCTGTTCGATTTCAAAACACCATAATTCCTCCTTGCAATAACATAAACTTTTTTGGTTAATAGCATATTCTTCCCTCTATCCTGGATACCTCACATAATCAACGGTATAAAATCTGCTTCTCAAAAGGGTTTTGTAGAGATGCGTAATTATTTCTCTTGTAATCATTGATGTTTCTTACAGAGCCTTATTCTCGGTAGTATAAAACCTATGTTACTATTTCAGCGCGCCACCGGGCCAACAGTATTCTGTATATAGTGAGAGACTTGGTGTTCCGTTCTTGATCAACATAACTGTTCTAACACACGGGGTAGGTGTCCTTCAAGACATCGTCGAGTCCAGCTTGCTGAGAGATGATTAGTGGTTGTTTGGGCTCCAGGCCTATCAACTGCCAGGGTCATTATTCAGGGAGTGAGCCATCAACGTTGGGAACGGCGCTGTGGGTGGTGAGACGCCCCAAAGTTTATCTTTGATACCAACTATTAAGTACAAAAATGCGGGTTCAGACCTTGGATGATGCCTAGGATGACGAACACGAAGTGAGGATCGTCGGCAATCTTATGATCCGAGAACAGCTGGAGGAATTGTGCGCCAGAAAACCTTCGCGCCGTATACGTTTCTGTTAGCCAGCTGCCAGGGTAGATGATGTTGCCAACGCTTCAAGCAAGGTTTGTGGAAGTACTGACGATAATGTACTTGTTATGTGTCATGAAGGTACTAACGGTGTACTGAAGGAGAGATCGGAAGAGCTATTGTAGAAACATCGGCTCATTCGACGTTTCCGAAGTAAAACTAATATGACTTCAGGAGTTCTTCACAGGATTAGCATCGGGAACGCTTTCTTTCGTAAGGCGTTCAGTGTAAATACTAAATCAGTGAACCTCTGTTTTCAGGAAGGAGTTGAGTTCATAACCTTGAGACAGCATTTCTAAATGCAGTCTATCATCATGAAGGATGGAGGACACCCCGAACGAAGTAAGAGATAGGCGTTTTGTTAGAATCCTCAATGAGGTTAAACGTGCGTTTTGGTCAAAAGATCTGGTCCGTGTGGGGCAAACCCTTCTCCCTCCGTATGTACCCTTAGAAAAATAGGTCTCAGTTTCAACTAAAAATATTGTAGGTTAACGCTCAGGGTATACGCAATAAATTATTGAAGTTAGTGACAACTGTGTTAGAGAGAAATTATGACATGATTGCCATTTGGGAATCTTGATTAGATATCATATCAACTGCAAACAAAATAAACCTTATGGAGTTCTACATTTACGTTAGAAGCAAGAGAGTCATTACCCACTCAAATGGTCTATAAATCACGGAAAACGGCGGCTTGGTTCAAGACAGTTCAAACAGCCTGGGAAGGACCTAGTGGTCTCTTGCTGTTTGAATTCTTTCGTGCTTATATCTACACAATATTCGCCCACAGTGTGAAGTACAACTCGCAAATCAAGAAAGGTTCTTCGTCCACCTGTTTAAGGACCAGGACGGAGTTAAACGCCTCCCGACTCAATATTCATTCACGCATCATCTCTCCTTAGACATTCCTTTCTCCCCACAGTAATGGTGCTGCTTTCTAACTACTCCTCTGGTATTTCTTTTTTCAAAATGTAACGCCCCAGAACATAGAAGTTATTCAGCGCTTTTCTGGTATAGAAAAGATATCTAAAAACCAGGTACAGATAATTATATATATTGAACTCAATTTAATATCCAAAATCTGAACTCTTTATACAAATTCTATAGTTTGCCTTTCTTTATAAAAACAATCTTTCTACTCGCATTAACATTATTGTTTCAAATTTCTCCAATACTTTTATTCCTCCCATTATTGTCATACAATGCATATTTGATCCGAGACTTCTAAATTTTTGGCATTCCCATAGGTCGTATTCCACGGTAATATTGCAATTGCAGGCGTCTCACAGTGGGTCACTTGTCCTCTAAAGTAAGTCAACATGGGTCAACATAGTATGACCAATGCTGAGTCGACAAAGAACTGTCAAAATGCCATACCTCAACATCCTTCTTTATCCTTTGCAATGTTATTCTTTTGGCGTTCAAAAACCCACCAACAACACCGTTTACATCTAACATGATTTTTTCCTCTGCTCATAATATCATTGTGAGATATAAGCCTCGTGTATAGATTGCTAGGTATAGCTGGTTTAGCCTCGGCATCTGCTATGCCATCACGTACCAACATGTCCAGGAAACCAGCAAAACTTTATACTTTTATCCTTTGAATGGATTCTTAAAATCCAGTCTCCTGGTATCATTTTGGTCACTGCTCTCGTAAGAAGTCTGCTTATGTCCTTGTCATCAAGCACTGGACCTGTGGCTTGCGCCTAGCTGCTGCTGCTTCACTTGGTTTGTGTGTTGAGGCCAGCCACATCAAGAATGACCGTCGTGATTCTTGTTTCCCTGGAGGGGCTGAGCTACGGAACTCTCTTCCTTATTTCATTTGTACATGTTGACGTAAAACGTACTTGAGGCTAGGGTCTCTGATGTATGGTAAAAGAGCTCACGGCAGCGACTTGAGACAATCTAAAATGGCACTTATCAAGTGAGACAAAAGAATCTAAATTCTATTCTACCTCTGCAGCGTTTTGATGTAAAACCGTCTGCTCCAAATTACAAATTTTGAGGTTTTCCGCTACAGTCGAAGTCGATGGCGTCAATCTCGTCTAATACCAAATGTATCCCAGAACGTGACGTCACTACGGTCAGATGGGAAGAGTTAGGCGCAAGAAAACGACACGTTGGTACGCGATGACCGTCTGCCAGGATCTTACGCACGCCGAAGTGATTCGCCGTGTGTTAGGGATCGTATGTCTCAAGGATTTACAAGACAGTGGGAAGGAAATCTGGTACATAGTCTCATTGCAAGGGAGACACGCTCGGCTCAGTTATAAGCCAGTGCCCTGACGTGACCACACACACCGGGGTTAGCTTTACTGGGAACAACAGTCTTGTATTGCTTACATACTGCAATACTCGACTGAATTTCACAGGTACAATCCGTGCTCAACGACGTAGGCTTAATAACCGACCAGGTCGGAGGTGGCGAAGCATGCAGGCGCCATGCACTTCAGCCAACCGTAAAATATTCAGACGTTTTCAATGCAGTTCAACTTCTCAATAGAACGCAATTATCATGTCTCTCTGTTACATGGAATGCCAAGGGATTACTTACTGGCAGTTGTGTGTACCAAGTCGTGGACCAGATGTGTTCTAACCACCACAAAACACAGATATAATATAACGAGGATTTTACCACTGAGTCTTGCATATGTGTCATGTTGAGAAGCTCTTGTGATGCGTCAAGTTGGGAACGTGGAGGAAAGACAGGGACTTCGGGAGACAAACTGTCTTGCGTTATCTTTTTTTCCAGCACAAACCCCTCTGTGGGCGCCAGACGTCCGTACTTCAGAATTATTTCGCGTGACAACCGCTTCTCACTCATAACTTGTCGCCGGCCTTTTCCTGCATGGCGAAAACAGCGTTTATTTACTTTCCTTTTCTTGTAGAACACAGAAATAGCGTTCTTATAGGAGCGACAGGATCATCGGGAACTAAAGCCACATAAGCCGGTCTATGGGCAGCACATTACGCTAATGCGTTCATAAACTATACACGGCAGCTGTTGGTCACCTGCCTTTTACCATTAACTTTCTCCTGACAGTGTACAGGTGTTTACATCCTACTGGGTGAAACATCTCACAAAGTACTAGTACTGGCACCATGTCAACATCACATGGAGTTATATCACCTCAATGTAAATATCGGAACACACGGCCTGTACTTGAACACACATCAGCCAATCATGACGGGTCTTCGGCCTGACCAATCGAAGGAGTGCTGCTCACTAGAAGGGTACTCCTTCCCCTAATCCATCTCCTTCCACAGCGCGGGTCACTGAATGCCAGGACACACGATTTACGGACACTTTGTCAGCTCATGTCTCCCTGGTGGCAACCTCTTGTAGCAAGAAAATGGTCTCTCTCTCTCTCTCTCTCTCTCTCTCTCTCTCTCTCTCTCTCTCTCTCTCTCTCTCTCTCTCTCTCTCTCTCCTGTTACTCAGACTCTCTTTACCTCTTTCCTATTCTCTTTTTCTGTGTCCTTATTACTTAATGATTCTAAGAGGATAAACAAGGGAAGGTGAATGAATTCCACAGTGGCTCTTTCTCAAACAACTATATTGGTGACAAACAGAAAAGCTTTCAGCTGACGCCATGCTTTTAGCTGGCACCATAAAAACTGAACGGTACGCATATCTTAATCCATGTCAGCTGTTGACAGTAAAGTTCTTTATTTATCTATCAATACCTAATGTCAAGACTTGGCAAAATAAACGTTTGAGGAATCGACCTTAAGTTAACGACTCTTGGTTGTCGTGTTGCCTCCTGCTTTGCTGGCTCCTTCCTTAGGTCGACCACGGAGGAGTTGGGACGTGAGGAACGCCAGCATGTTGATCTTGTGCAGCTACATTTTGTTTTTCCACGATATATCAACGGTAGTGTAGATCCCGCTATTATGGTAAGTCCTCTCAAACGGTACACTGACAGGGGTAACGTTGCTCTGCTTCACGTCCTTATTTGTCCGGTGTATTAAATAAGGAACAAACCTTCAACAAAATGGTTTAGATTTCAGATGTGAGTGAACTGGGTAACCTCATGAGTTGTGCAAAACCTGCCGCTTCGCATATACGTTATACAGTTTACAGTAAGCAGCCAATCTCCTTGCTTTTACAATCACTATGTCTCGCAAGTCTCCTGATAGTCATCAGGGGTTCCTATGTTATGGCAAAAGCGTTCAAACCATCACTGCTTTCCAGCTCCTACCCACTCATCACCGGTCCAAAGTCAGGTCACACGCCTTGCTGACACGGACCTACAACAAGGAACCGGAGCACGCCAACGAACGCCTAGGTGGCTCTCAGAACCCTTTCTCCTAAGCCTGTCTTTGACAGCACAGCCTAGATGTCAGATCATCAAGGACGCGTAGGACGTGTTCGTAGATGCCAAGCACTTATGGGTTTACGATAAGAACTTATACATGGTGAAAGGTACCGGCAATGTCCGTGCTATAAACTACAGAGATAAATTTGGAGTTGCCAAGCAGCTGAGAGATTAAAAGGGGGCATCTTTAAAGTCACTCCTTGAGTTCTATTTACCTTCGTTCATCATGAGAAGCTCATACACTCTGTTTTTTCCAGGGAATTCTCCACCAATGATAGAGGCCAAACACAACCATCTGTAGACCCCACGTCTGATCATTTCTTATCTACTGACAGGACTGATATCTATTAGAGAAAAATGTCAGAATAAACAACTGGGCATCTATTCTACAAAGTGAATTGTCCGCCATACTTATCGCTCTTGAGCAGGGAGATATCACTGCCACAAGCAGTTTACTTAACTCCGATTCTGTATTCTCTCTACTTGTCCTTAACACCCTGAGATCAGGATGTAACATGCTGTTCTCTGAAGCCAGACACAAATACTCAGACATTATTGCACAAGGGATTCAAATCATACTGCTATGGATTCCTTCTCATATAGGTCTTCGTGAGCATGACAAGGCTGATGCGTTCACTAAACTTGAGCTTAGTAAAGGTTATGTTGAAATCAACTTTGGGTTGTCAATTACAAGCCTCAAAACTGTAATTAGAAAGGAACCAACAGATCTCTTTGAAGGATGAAAATGAGTTCAAATAACCACAAGTAGAAGAATTTTCCATCACAGTGAAATGCGTAAAGTAAAACATGTATATGGAGAAAGTAATAAGATCAGCAGATTACTTGATGCTGTAACTGCTAGACAAAGGATTGGCTATAGGTACTATAGGCGCTTTGGTCTACCTGGAGATGTTAATCATGAAAATTGTAAAGTTTGTGGTCAAAGATGCGGACACAAACTAGACAAATTTGTCTTTTAATGTGAAAAAATGGAGCCTTTTAGTAATACGTCTCAACAGACCCTGCAAGAAATGTCACAACACCTTATTGTTAGTAACAAGATACCTGAAATTTTAAGTCTGTATCCACTTTTTGCATTTAGTCATTAAAACTAACCGTATGAAACTACGTAAAGTATGTACTGAAATACGAACTGTAATATCTTATGTAATATCAACCCACTGGGGTCTGACAAAGACCCTTTGTGACCCCTGCAATCCTTTTTCGCTACCGTTCACTGGACGAGTCTGAGGAGTAAAATAAACTTTCCGGTATTACCGTCACAAATCAGTCAGTTTCCCATGAGACCAGCTCTTCACCTTCTGGTTAGGAAGCACAGTAAGGTAACTGGCCGCGACCATCGGTTTACATATCCTCGTACCAGTCTTGAGCCAACTTTACCGGACACTGTAGCTTTCGAGGTGTTTGGCGAGCTCAGAAGACCATGTGGATCATCCTGTTAATCTGACACTGCTACTGCTGTCAGCGTCAGATCTGGTGTTGAAAATGGTCTCCTCTCTTGCTCACCAAGTTTCAATCTAATCTGCCATGTGCTGAGCCAGTGGAACAGATTTCCCTCTTAACTGCTGGTCAACACAGTTCCACCGTGTTTGCCAAGAGAAGAGATGATCTCATCGGCCGAGTATCTTACGATCTTCAACTGGAGTCCACCAAGGCCTGCACCCAACCCTGTCTTCGCCAAACTTCCTGTTGATTTCTGGTTTCTGTCTGTTAAGCAGCCCAGAGCTCTACGTCCCCATGTTGCAACATGGCTCCTTGTTCCGATCATGGTACTGTGTGGCTTATGTCTCTTACACCGGGACCATGCTTTATATTCAGCTTTAGCCGCCTCTGAAAAGCGGAAGCCATGCCAAGGTTGGTGTGACGTTTGGTCACATACTATAGTCACATAGCGCCGCTAAGGGTACAAGCTTAAACCAAAGGCTTGGCATGCGACCTATGAAGGAGGATATTTGTCCGCTGACATCATTATGCAGTAGAGCCGTCCAGGTGACGGCACAAAGCTCTAAGCGTAATGACTGCCACTCTCTCCACTTACAACATACAGTGAGAGTGTATGGTCCCCTCTGTCCGCTGGTACCGGCGGTATGGTGAAGACAGCAGGTGATCAGAGGTGCTTCCGTATTACTGAACTTACCAAGAGTATATACATGACATCTAACTAATCTAGGATCACGAAGCACACAGGCACAACAGTACACGGGCAGGACAGATACAGCAGTCAGTATATGGGCAGGACAGGAACAGAAATACAAGGGCACGAGAGGTACAGACAGGGACAAAGATTGAGGCTCAGTTGGTCCAGAAAAATCAGCTAGTCACGGGCCAGCAGGTGTGGTTACCTGTTTGCCTTCCCGTGTCTCTGTCTCTCTCTCTCATGGACAAGGTTTACCTGATCACGTTGCGTCCTTATGTTACAAATCGTGATCATCCCTGGGAGGCGGAGCCACACCTACCTGGTGAGGAGGCCGCCGGAAGTGGTTCACGCTGCTGGGGAGGCCCGGCGGGCAGCTCCGGTACCTGACTGGGCCTGACGGACGGATCTGGCGGGAAGTTCCAAGAACTAAAGTGGGTCTGTCAGATCCGGAAGGTAGGCCCAGGACCTGGAGGGGCCTTACGAACCTGGAACGTTGAATTAATGACGTCAGCTCGTAAGGAATGACAACCTGGTAAATATATACATACGCACACACACACACACACACACAATATATATATATATATATATATATATATATATATATATATATATATATATATATATATATATATATATATATATATATATATTCCTATGAGTCCACGGGGAAAATGAAACACGGTAAGATCCCAAGTGCACTTTCGTGTCATAATCACATCAGGGGAGACACAAGAGAGAAATATAACGGTCAGTTGATATACATCGAAGAGACGTAGCTAGGACGCCATTTGGTAAACATGTGAATGTCCAAGACAGACAACGAGCGTATCACAAACTTCGTATGTGGACAAGAAGGTGAATTGTTTACAGATTTTATCTCCAATAAAGGTATCGAATTTGTATAGACCTTCACTAATATCAAGATTATAATTCTTTGTGAAGGTCTGTACGAATCAGATAACTTTATTGTTGATAAAATTTGTAAACAAGTCACCTTCTTGTCCACATAATAAGTTTATGATACGCTCGTTGTCTGTCTTGGACAATCACATGTTTACCAAATGGCGTCCTAGCTACGTCTCTTCGATGTATATCAACTGACCGCCATATTTCTCTCTTGTGTCTCCCCTGATGATGTGATTGTTATAAGAAAGTGCACTTGGGAACTTACCGTGTTTCATTTTCCCCGTGGACTCATAGGAATACACTACATCACGCGCAAAATTGTGATCCTTTCCAATATATGACGTCATATATATATATATATATATATATATATATATATATATATATATATATATATATATATGACACGGGATAGTTGGGGTGGAGTTCGAATGGGAAATAAATGGAGGAAGTGAAGTGCTTCAGATACCTGGGAGTGGACAAGCAGCGAATGGAACCATGGAAGCGGAAGTGAGTCATAAGGTGGGTGAACGGATATAGGTTCTCAAGGCACGGGAGAATGTGTGGAAAGAGAGGTCGCTATTTGGGAGGGCGATAATGGGTATGTTTGAAGGTATAGTAGTCCAAACATTGTTGTACGGATGCGAGGCATGAGCTCTAGATAATGCCGTGCGGAGGAGAGTGGATGTGTTGGATATGAAATGTTTGAGGACAATATGTGGTGTGAGGGGGTTTGATCGAGTAAGTAATAAAAGGTTAAGAGAGAGACGTGGTAATAAAAAAAAAAAGTGTGTGTGTCTGAGTCAGAAGTGGAGGGCGCAAGAAGAGGAGGGAAACCAAATTGGAGATAGAATCATGAAATGAAAAATGATACCTTGTGATCGGGGCCTGAACATGCAGGACGGTGTAAATGATAAAATCAACCATAAAAGAATTATTTATGGCCCCCCTAGTTCACAGCATTCTGGAGTGAGAAAAATCTCTTGCATTTCGCATGTTCCTGCTGCCAGCGAGAAGTTGGGTTGAGGAACCCAAACCCGTCTGACAAGCCTGACTTTCTCTGTTCATATCACCAATATTCACGGTCTTTCCACTAAACATTCCTATTCTGAACACCAAGCTAGTTCTTCTCCTAATGCCATAGTTCAGTCATAAACTTACGACCTGTCGTAATGCCATACTTCAGTCATAAACCTGTTTCATGACATTTCCATTTTCTCACTTCACACGCGAAGTGTACACCAATCTTGATATTCTGCTTCAGAGGAGAAGTCTGTGGTTACTCCAGCGTTACCTCTCCTCTTACACGCCTTACTCTCCGAAGTCTGACCTCATCATTTGTCGCCTAACGGTTGCTATCTTTGTCTCTTGCACCTACGGTTCTCCAAGCGGCACAAATTTCGTAACTTCCATCGATGATATTTCATATAAGTTCCTGCCTCAAAAACCGTGACAACCTCAGGGTGAGTGTCTCTAGTGAGGAGATGTCATCGTACACCACAAGAAGTGGGAGCGAAGCTCTCATGTCTTCCACTCATAGCAATGGTCTGAAGCGAAACATTAAATACCATCTTGTTCGCTTCCCAGACCATCGCGATTCCTCTCCTAACACTCTTGATTTGTTTTATACCAGAATCCTTTGCGTTATACCTATACAACTTCGCTCTCGTCTGAAACCTCCGACTGTCACATCTAAATGCTAATAATGACATGATAATACCACTGACCAGACTAACAGTTT